>NC_045437.1:112851456-112874396 GCF_002776525.5 Piliocolobus tephrosceles | reverse complement strand
TTTTTTTTTTTTTTTTTTTTTTTTTTTTTTTTTTTTTTTCATTTGGGCCAAACCAGCATTCCTCTTTATCTAATTAAACCAGCAGCCATCATTTTTCCAATTTTCTTCTTCAGCCTCTGGTGCCCAGTTCTGTGCATCTTAAATTGTTTTAATATCTTTCGGGAATGTTTTTAGCTGGGCCATGACTGAGATTTGGTAAGTGGGACATATAAGGGCAGCATTCTTTGCTTCATTATCAGCAAGGTGATTTCCTCCAGCTTCCAGAATCTCGCTTCCAGTGGTCTAGAGCAGCTGTGTTGCATCTAGTAATTCTTGTACCTAAACTCCATTCTTTATTTCATCTTCATTGGAAGTAAGAAAATCTCTGCTTTCACAACATTCCAAAATCATCAGCAACTGCAAAGGCATACCTACTGTCTGTATAAAGATTTACAGTCTTTCTCTTAGCAATGAGACAGGCTCCAGTGAGAGCAAACAGCTCTGCCTATGGGGCTGAAGTGGCTACAGGCAAAGCAGCTGCTAACACAACCTCAAAGGCATAGTGACTGTGTAGCCTGCACGGCGCCTACCAGCATCATTCTTTACATGTGAGCCATCTGTGCATCACAACAGCTGGCACTGCCCAGGGGAGGTGGTCCATCAGAGCTGGCAGCCGTGTGGTGTCTGGCCTGAAGGAGAGGTGAGAAGAGTCACAGGGTTAAGGTTATTGCCCACGAGAGAGTGAGACGATGGGCAGCAAATAGGAGAAGCTCTTAGAAAGTGAGTCGGCTGGCAGGAAGATGCCGGGCGTGGTACAAGCATGAAAGTGTCTACAGCTAGAGGCTCAGGTACAGTTGGGGGATCCCATGGCTGACTCCTCAGTTGCCTTGACTAACAAACCTCCACCCATAGTTGCTTGGTTTTTTAATAGGCAGAATTCGGTTATTACAAGGACGAAGACATGAAGCGATTAGGCCTGGTTTTGTATTCTTCAGTAATAGGCTGAAGACTTTGTAATGCCATCTGGTTGAATGGATAGTGTTTACTATTTAATCCAGATTTTAATAGAAAGTATGCTATGGGCCGGGCATGGTGGTTCATGCCTGTAATCCCAGCACTTTGGGAGGCCAAGGTGGGCAGATCATGAGGTCAGGAGATGGAGACCATCCTGGCTAATGTGGTGAAACCCCATCTCTACTAAAAAAAAAAATACAAAATTAGCCGGGTATGGTATTGGGCACCTGTAGTCCCAGCTACTTGGGAGGCTGAGGCAGGAGAATGGCTTGAACCCGGGTGGCTGAGCGTGCAGTGAGCGGAGATCATGCCGCTGAACTCCAGCCTGGGTGACAGAGAGAGACTCTGTCTCAAAATACAAAAAGGAAGTACGCTGTGAATTTTGCCAATATCGCTGGATGATTTTGCCCATAAAGAGACAAGTATTTGATTCAGCAGTGAAAGAGTGGTATTATTTTTGTTTTCTGAACAGAAAAAAGCACAATAAATGACTGAACATGGGGAATCAGGGGACTTCAAGGTTGAGTAAGCAATTTGGTTTGTCAGATTCTAATATTATCACCACCCCTGCAACCCCGGCTTTCGGAAAAGAGAAATTCCAGGATGGTATTTTTCCAGAAAATCACATCCTAGAAGGTAGACAGGGCAGTAGTAACAAGCAAAAAAGGGTGGGTGTCTTGAGGAGGGCCAAGGCAGAAAGGAATGTGGTGTGAAACAATGCAGGTAAAGGCTTATTGGAAATGCCTACCATTTTTATCTTTTCATCACTCTTCAGTAGGGGCTGATGGAGGCTGGTCGGGTTAAGGACTGATAGTTGCTCTGGTGTCTATGAACTATCAATTTAAAAATCACACATTTGTAAATTTAGAAAGGAGAGTTTGGTGGCCATTCTGACAAGCCAGGAAGTGTAAACTCCACCTCCCGCAGGGACCAGAAACAGATAGTTGGGGAGCTGGGAGGATGGGCTAGATGGAACAGGAATTTATGCTCAAAAGGTTGGCCAAGTATACATATTTAGCAAGTTATAGGATGAGCTATGAATATTCAAGAAGGGAGGTGTGTGCATGGAGGGTGAACAGACATGCATGTTACATATGACCTATGTTCACTCTGAGGTAGAGTCAGCATTTAAATGAATTACAATTACGCCTATGTGTCGAAAGGTGAAGCAGGGACAGGGAGGCTCTTGAGTGTAACCAGCCACTGTAACCAGAGCCAGGTCCTGGTCTCTCATCAGAAGAATGTTGCTGAAGTCAAAGTCTCTTGTCCAGTGAAAGCTGTAGTTCTGGCGGGTTGAAGGGGACAGGGTCAGTCAGCCAGCCTCCAGCCTCAATGAGCTGCAATTTTTTCAGTATTGCAGTATCTTGAGGTCAGTGCTTGTTTACCTGCATAGAAAAGGAAAACCTTGCCCAGTTACAACACTGTTTCTTCTTTAAGTGTGGGGCTACATGACTTACCCCTTGCCTGGCATGGCCTTAGGTCCTGTTTATAATTGGGTATCTTAATGCCACAGAGAGTCAGTTCTGTCAGTATTACAATCTCTACTTCAACCTTAATGCTGGGCAGTTGTTGAATCTAAACCACGAAAGGGAGAGGGTATAATGAGGTGTATCCGGCCTTCTGTTCGGTTTTGGCTGAAAATTCAGTTTCTAAGGCTTCTCTGGGATCTTCTTGGCCAAGAAGAGGGGGTGGGGTCCACTCAGTCGGAGAGGAGGCTGGAGATTTTTAGCTCTCAGAACAATTAAGACTTCATTCCCAAATTGAAGGGTGGTTTCACCCAAATGATTAAGCAGAACTGGAGATTCTCTCTTTTGTGGCAGAGCCAGGAGCTCTCTCTTTCCCTCCTGTTATGTCTGCAGGCCTGGGCATAAGTCGTCAGGCAGCCCTACACTTGTTTGAAGAAAAGACAATGTTGTCACAGCCACCAGGCTTTTCTTTTCTTCTTCTTCTTCTTCTTTTTTTTTTTTTTTTTGAGACAGAGTGAGGTCTCACTCTGTGGCCCAGGCTGGAGTGCAATGGTGCGATCTCAGCTCACTGCAATCTCCGCCTCCCGGGTTCAAGTGATTCTCCTGCCTCAGCCTCTCAAGTAGCTGAGATAACAGGCACCCACCACCACACCCAACTAAATTTTGTATTCTTTTAATAGAGACAGGGTTTCTCCATGTTGGCCAGGCTGGTCTCAAACTCCTGCCCTCAGGTGAATCTCTCACCTCTGCCTCCCAGAGTTCTGGGATGACAGCATGAAGCACTGCGCCCAGCCCACAAGGTTTTTCTTTTTCTCTGCAGCTAAACAGGCACTGGCCTCAAGTGTGTGGGCAGGCTGATTTGCCAAATTAACTAGATCAGACGTGGGCAGAGTTTCCCATTCCAGGTGGGCCCTCTTGACAAGCTGGGAAAGTTTTCTAGAAGGGCCATTCACAAACAGAATTAACACCTACTTGAACAGTTTCACCATCCATGGGTAATCCAGAATTTTCTTTAAATACAACCTGGAGCAGACTATAATAGTTGTAAATGGGCTTGTTAGGTTCTTGGGTACAGGCGTGGATTTTACTCCAGTCTAAGACTGTAGGAAAAGACTCAAGAATAGACTTTTGGTGTGTGTTTGTGTGTGTCTGTGTGTGTGGTGAGTGTGTTTGTGTGTGTCTGTGTGTGTGTGTGGTGTGTGTGTGTGTTTTGCCATGTCTTGGGACTTTTTCTTAGTTTTTGCCTAAATCCTCCTCGGGGTCATGCCAATGAAACTTGGCCATCAGTGTTGAGCCTGGCCTTCACTAAAAAGTGTATGACCCAGCTGGCATAGCTTAGAAACACCAGCCAATAAACCTGAGCACTGTGCTGAATTCATCAGCAAATTAGTGAGGGTCTTCAATGACCTTTGAGAATTCCTTGGCAATGGCTCAAAATTCAACCATGCTCTGAGGAACAAAATTAATTTTGAGTGTAGAAGAATCATTCGTGAGTTTAACTTACAAGGGAAAGGTTTTAACAGGACCAGGTTCAGGGATGGTGAGAACTGAGGAAATCAAGGCAATTTATTTATTTATTTATTTTTTTGAAACAGGGTATCACTCTTGTCACCCAGTCTGGAGTGCAATGGTGTGATCTCGGCTGAATGCAACCTCTGCCTCCCAGGTTCAAGCGATTCTCCTGCCTCAGCCTCTAGAGTAGCTGGAATTATAGGTGCCTGCCACCACACCTGGCTAATTTTTGTATTTTAAGTAGAGACAGGGTTTCACCATGTTGGCCAGGCTGGTCTCGAACTCCTGATCTCAGGTGATCCACTAGCCTCGGCCTCCCAAAGTGCTGGGATTACAGATGTGATCGGCCGCACCCGGCCTAATTTTGTATTTTTAATAGAAATGAGGCTTCACCATGTTGGTCAGGCTGGTCTCGAACTCCTGAGCTCAAGTGATCCACCTGCCTTGGCCTTCCAGAGTGCTGGGATTACAGAAGCCCACCACCACACCTGGCTAATTTTTGTATTTTTGGTAGAGACAGGGTCTCACCATGTTGGCCAGGCTGGTCTCAAACTCCTGACCTCAAGTGATCAACCCGCCTCAGCCTCCCAAAGGGCTGGGATTATAGGGGTGAGCCACCATGCCCGGCCTGAGATCAGGAGGCAATTTTAGAATCCTGAATGCACTCAGACACTTCGAGATACCAACTGAAATATGCCTCTCATTCAGATAGTTTGATTTTAGGACTACGGTACTCTAATTTTGTCTTAAGAAAGACAAGTTTGGGGAACTCAAAAGACCTCCATTATGAAGAACAAAATAATAAACTTTTTTCACTGAAGAACAAAATTAGTGTTGGGATACTCCATCCATTGATTTTTCTTTTCTTTTCTTTTCTTTTTTTTTTTTTGAGACAGAGTCTTGCTCTGTCGCCCAGGCTGGAGTGCAGTGGCGCGATCTCAGCTCATTGCAACCTCTGCCTTCCGGGTTCACACCATTCTCCTGCCTCAGCCTCCCGAGTAGCAGGGACTACAGGTACCCACCACCACACCTGGCAAATTTTTTGTATTTTTTAGTAGAGACGGGGTTTCACCGTGTTAGCCAGGAGGGTCTTGATCTCATGACCTCCTGATCCACCCGCCTCAGCCTCCCAAAGTACTGGGATTACAGGCATGAGCCACTGTGCCTGGCCTTGTTTTGTTTTTGTTTTTGTTTTTGACAGTCTGGCTCTGTCTCCCAGGCTGGAGTACAGTGGTGTGATCTTGGCTCACTGCAACCTGTACCTCCCAGGTTCAAGGGATTCTCCTGCCTCAGTCTCATGAGTAGCTGGGATTACAGGTGCCCACCACCAAGCCTGGCTAATTTTTTTGTATTTTTAGTAGAGACGGGGTTTCACCATGTTGGGCAGGCTAGTCTCGAACTCCTGACTTCAGGTGATCCATCTGCCTCAGTCTCCCAAAGTGCTGGGAGGCCAGTCCGTTGCTTTTTAAGTGTGGGCTAGAGAGGACCATCATTTTAGAACCTGTAGCCAGCAGGAGTCCCAGAAGGGGGGACCATTATTGCATGCTTTGGAATTTGGGGGATCTCATTCTGCTGCTTCTTAATCTCTCAAGAGCAAAAGAAAACTCCTGTCAACTCTGTTAGAGAACACCTGGGGTTTGGACTGGTGTTTTGTTTTACATCCTTAGGCCGGGATGTTTGTTTTACTTGGCAGACAGCCTGGGCTCTAATTGTACGACCTGTAACCAAATGTCTCCTAAATGCACAGATTTTTTTCTTGAGTCTGGCAGGCCCCCTAGTGGTCTTCCACGTACCAGTTTATCCTTAACACTGGAGGCTTTTTCTTCGGAGACTGAGGTCCCTCATAGAAAGGTGGTGACATGTGTCTGTTGGCTGTATGAATGTCTTCTTTTAGAACTTAAAGTATAATAATAATAATAAAGAAATATATATATATATATTTGAGACAATATATATATTTGAGACAAAAAAAAATATATATATATATAAAAAGAAAGGTGGTGACAGCCCTGAGGTTTCTTAAAGGGGGGGGGGGTCTCGAGCCCAGCTTTTTTTTGAAGATGGAGTCTCGCTCTGTCACCCAGGCTAGAGTACAGTGGTGCGATCTTGGCTCACCACAGAGTCCACCTCCCGGGTTCAAGTGATTCTCCTGCCTCAGCCTCTCAAGTAGCTGGGACTACAGGTGTGCACCACCAGGCCTGGCTAATTTTGGTATTTTTAGTAGAGATGGGGTTTCACCATATTGGCCAGGCTGATCTTGAACTCCTGACCTCAAGTGATCCACCCTCCATGGCCTCCCAAGTACTAGGATTACTGGCGTGAGCCACTGCGCCCGGCCAAGCCCACCATTTTTATAAAAGAAAGATTTTCAGAAATAAAGAAAAGTATAGCAACAAATGGAAGTATGTACACAAAAAACTGAAACCGCAAGTGCACTCACCAGGACCAGGAGATAAACTGTCTTTGGACCAGAAACGACTTGCCAGAAAAGAGAACAAGTCTTTTCCAGTCCTAGAAGGGATGCAAGATTCTTTGTGAAGGTGCCTTCGTCCAAGCAGACCCCAGATAAGGCCAACAGGGAGCTGCTATCAAAGGGCAGGAGCTCAACCTGAAAGAAGATTTACCTGGGCAGAGAAAAGGTGACCTGGGGAGGTGGAGGGTGCAAAGGGCTCAACTGTGGCATCTCCCCAGCTCCGGAAGCTGCCAGTCCCTCCAAAAGTCATTTTGCCTCCAGAGCACTTCTGACACCAGATCATGTCAACCTGAAAAAAGACTTCAGAGAAAACTATCTCCAAACACGATGAATTTATTGGGAATAGAAAAGAGGATTATGACCTAGAATGGCCTATGGCAAGCCACAGGGGCACCCGGTGAGGGAAGGGAAAGAGAGGAAGCTTTTATTGGTAGAAAGAGAGGTGTTCACATAACTGCTTGGAAACAGAGTTCATTGGTTTTGTTGGCTCAAAGCCAGATTTGCCATCCGTTCATTGACTGAGGTGACGTTACTGGAAAGTGTTCTTCCAAGAGCATCTTAGCAGAATCACGGCAGTCCTAAGTCCCAAAGAATGCCTAGCAATAAGCCTTGTCATAGAAATCTATGTATATGTGCAAAACGTACAAGCCATGTGAAGCATGAGATGCATGAAGGGTGTGAAGGGCTTTCTTGTGGGGCTTTAAGAAAGTCCTTGCAGGCCGGGCGTGGTGGCTCAAGCCTGTAATCCCAGCACTTTGGGAGGATCACGAGGTCAGGAGATCGAGACCATCCTGGCTAACATGGTGAAACCTCGTCTCTACTAAAAGAATACAAAAAACTAGCCGGGCGAGGTGGCGGGCACCTGTAGTCCCAGCTACTCGGGAGGCTGAAGCAGGAGAATGGCATAAACCCGGGAGGTGGAGCTTGCAGTGAGCCAAGATCGCGCCACTGCACTCCAGCCTGGGCAAAAGAGCAAGACTCCGTCTCAAAAAAAAAAGAAAGAAAAAAGAAAGTCCTTGCAAACAGTTCTTATCTCAGACATGCAAGCATGAGCTCCCTCCACCCCGCTTCATGCCTTCCTGGCCCGATTTTGCCTGGATCTAACAAGAGTGACTTCATTCTGGCATAGTCATTTAATGGAATTTTTTTGAGCAACAAAAAAGAATAAACTACAGCTACAGCACGGGTGAATCTTAGAATAATTATGCTAATTTAACAAAATCAGACGGAAGAATACATATTGTATGACTTCATGTATATAGAACTCATGAACAGTTTGTAACACAAAGGATATATGCTGGAGGGGATGGACACCCCACTCTCCATGATGGGCTTATTTCACGTTGCATGCCTGCATCAGAATATCTCATGTACCCCACAAATATATACACCTATTATGTACCCACGAAAATTAAAGATAAAAAAAAAACCCCTCCAGAACAGGACTTGGCAAATTGTAGCCTCTAAGCAAAAGCCAGCCCTCCACCTGTTTTTTTCTTCAATTTTTTTTTTTTTTTTTTTTTTTTTTGAGACGGAGTCTTGCTCTGACGCCCAGGCTGGAGTGCAGTGGCCGGATCTCAGCTCACTGCAAGCTCCGCCTCCCGGGTTCACGCCATTCTCCTGCCTCAGCCTGCTGAGTAGCTGGGACTACAGGCGCCCGCCACCTCGCCCGACTAGTTTTTTTTTGGTATTTTTTAGTAGAGACGGGGTTTCACTGTGTTAGGCAGGATGGTCTTGATCTCCTGACCTCGTGATCCGCCCGTCTCGGCCTCCCAAAGTGCTGGGATTACAGGTTTGAGCCACTGCGCCCGGCCTTTTCTTCAATTTTTAAAAATGTTTTTTAACTCCTCCCAACAGAAGCTGGTAACCACTTGCTCTTTAAAATAAAGATTTATTGGAACATGGCCTGACCATTTGTTTAATATTGCTTGTGGCTGCTTCTAGGCTCTAATGGCAGCACTGAGTAATCTCAACAGGGACCGGCATCACCTAAAGGTTTTACTATCTGGCCCCTTACAGTACAAGTTTGCTGAGCCTTGCTTTAGTGCACATGTTTATCTGCATAGGAAGTAAGATGGGACCGGGTGTGGTGGCTCATGCATGTCTGTAATCCCAGCACTCTGAGATCCCAAGGCAGGACGACCACTTGAGCTCAGGAGTTTGAGACCAGCCTGGGGAATAAAGTGAGACTCCATCTCTACAAAAAAAAAAAAAAAAAAAGGAAATTATAGAAAAGAAAAAAAGACTGAAGCTATAAAAATGTTCCTAGAATTAGTAAGTTAACTTTAGAATACAAGGTCAATATATAAAAATCAATTATGTTTCTATC
This sequence comes from Piliocolobus tephrosceles, assembly GCF_002776525.5. Lineage (NCBI taxonomy): Eukaryota > Metazoa > Chordata > Mammalia > Primates > Cercopithecidae > Piliocolobus > Piliocolobus tephrosceles. The sequence goes on along the minus strand of NC_045437.1, from coordinate 112,865,623 downwards.
CATTAGAAAATAAAATAATTAGGAAATAAAACTTACTCAATTTGGGATAACAATGGAAAGTGAAACACTTAGAAATAAATTAATTCTACCCAAATTGCTCAATCTAATCCAAATCAAAATCTTAACAGGCATCTTTGAAGAAATTGGCAAGTTAAATTTAAAAGTTTATGTAGAAAAGTAAAGGACCTAAAATAACCAAAATAGAATTGAAAAATAAGAACAAAGTCAGATCATTTACACTACTTGATTTCAAAATTTAACATAAAGCTTTAGTAATCAAGACAGTGTAGTTAGTATTGGTATACGCTGGACATAGAGATGGCTGAAACAAAGCAAAAATTCTGAAAATAGACTTACACTTACATGGTAACTTGATTTTTTTTGTTTGGACGGTCTTGCTCTGTCACCCAGGCTAGGGTGCAGTGGCACAATCTCCATGATCTCAGCTCATTGCAACCTCCGCCTCCCGGGTTCAAGTAATTCTCTGCCTCAGCCTACATTACAGGCACGTGCCACCACATCTGGCTAATTTTTTTGTATTTTTAGTAGAATATTTCACCGTGTTAGCCAGGATGGTCTCATCTCTTGACCTTGTGATCCGCCCGCCTTGGCCTCCCAAAGTGCTGGGATTACAGGTGTGAGCCACCATGCGCCGCTGAATTCAAAAGCTTTTATAAGAAATTCCTATCATCTCTGTAGCAGTCTGAGTAACTCATCAATACAGCTGTCTGTGCAATTCCTCTTATCTTATGCAGCTATGGGTGTGTCCCTAGGCCATCACAAAGTGCTGCTTTTTTTGTTTGTATGACTGTGGGTTTGTTTTAGGTAAGCCGCCCTCCTCCCTGTGCAAGCTCCCACAGGACCCACTGTGCACATGTCTAAAAAGGGCAGGAAACATTTTCCTGGGAGCTTGTTAATCAAACAACAAAGGGCTTCCGTGTTGGACTTGGCCAGGCAGTCTGCTTATTTGTGGCTCAGCTCTGCAGCTGCAGTCTGAATTTTCCCCAGGCTGCTCTATTTTTGCCGTAGCTGTGATTTTTCAGACAAGCAGCTTCTCTGAGGACTGGTCTCTTAGTTGTTTACCCAAGTAGTTTTTCCTTTCCTTCTCCCTTGCTGATAAGAATGCAAAATTATAGTCATTTTTGCAAAATGATATTGCAGTATCTTACAAAGTTAAAAATGCATTTATCATATGACCCAGCAATCATATTACAAGAAAAATGAAAATATATACCTACACACAGACATTACAGAAACGTACATGGTAGTGTTATACACATGCTCTCTACATATATACACATGTGCATACATCATCATATATAGTAGCTCCAAATTGGAACAACTCAAATTTCCGTCAACTGTTGAATCAATATAAAAACTATGGACCTCCTTACTACGGAATACTACTCAGGGACAAAAAGGAACACAGTGCTAGTAAATGCAACGAATTAGTAATACATCAACAACATGGATGAATCTCAAAGACATCATGCTAAGTGAATGAAACCAAATGCAAAAGACCACATATTGTGTGATTCCATCCAGATCAAGTTCTAGGAAAGATAAAACTACAATGGAAGAAAGCAGATCAATGGGAAAAGATCAGCTGCAAATGAAAACAAAAAAACTTTTTAGGGTGATGGAACCTTTCTGTATCTTTTTATTCTATTTTTTCCCCTTTTTTCACCTCAGAGTTTCTAATTTTCTGTATCTTGTGATGGTGATTACATAACTGCACAAAATTATCAAAACTCATCAAAGTGTACATTTAAATTGGTAATTTTATTATGTATCAATTATAACTCAAAAACCTGGAAAAATTAATTTTAGAATATGGGAAGGATAACGTCAGAATAAAAGCCAAATGTAGCAGGGCGCAATGGCTCATACCTATAATCCCAATACTTTGGGAGGCCGAGGCAGGAGTTCAAGACCAGCCTGAGCAACATAGTCAGACCCTATCTTTACAAAAAAATGTTTTTACTTAACTGGGCATCGTGGTATGTGGCCTGTAATCCTAGCTACTCAAGAGACTGAGGCAGGAGTATCTCCTGAGCCAAGAAGTTCGAGGCTGTAGTGATCTACAATTGCGCCACTGCACTCCAGCCTGGGTGACACAGCAAGATTTTGTTTAAAAAAAAAAAAAAGGTAGGGGGGTGGGCTCACGCTTGTAATCCCAGCACTTTGGGAAGCCAAGACAGGTGGGTCACCAGAGGTCAGGAGTTTGAGACCAGCCTGGCCAACATGGTGAAACCCTGTCTCTACTAAAAATACAAAAAAATCAGCTATGTATTGGTGGCAGGCACCTGTAATCCCAGCTACTCGAAGACTGAGACAGAACTGCTTGAACCTGGGAGGCGGAGGCTGCAGTGAACTGAGGTTGCACCACTGCACTCCACCCTGGGCAACAAGAGTGAAACTCCGTCTCAAAAAAAAAAAAAAAAATGGCAAATGAAAAAGGCAACTACTTTTTGTCATTAACTATTAACTTCAGAGACAACTACAAGTTGTAGAAGAGAAAAAGCAGTATTAATACACCATTTGGCCCAACAGCAAACAACAGAGGCAGAGTGTCACTGATAAACAGTGACTCACCTCAAAACTGTACAGGAAAGGAAATGGGATGGTGAGGTCGATGTAAAGTCTTGCTCTTCCCCTGCCGTGATGGGAAGAGAATGCATACAATGTAACTGCAAACTGGTGTTTAAAAATAGCATTACAAGCATATTATTTGGAAATACATAAAAACATTTACACTGGGAAGTGGGACTCAGGGGTGGAAAGGTTCTCAGAGATGGGGATGGACTTTTTTTAATTTAAAAATTTATTTAACTTTTAAGGCCAGGCGTGGTGGCTCATGCCTGTGATCCCAGCACTTTGGGGCCAAGGCGGGTGGATCACCTGAAGTCAGGAGTTTGAGACCAGCCTGGCCAACATGGTGAAACCCCATCTCTACTAAAAATACAAAAACTAACCGGGTGTGGTGGTGGGCACCTATAATCTCAGCCACTTGGGAGGCTTAGGCAGGAGAGTGGCTGGAACCTGGGAGGCGGAGGTTGCAGTAAGCCGAGATCGCACCATTGCGCTCCAGCCTGGGCCAACAACATCGAGACTCCATCTAAGCAAACACACACTCTTTTTTCTTTTTTTTTGAGACAAAGTTTTGCTTTTGTTGCCCAGGCTGGAGTGCAATGGCACGATCTCAGCTCACTGCAATCTCCGCCTCCCAGGTTTAAGCAATTCTCTTGCCTCAGCCTCCTGAGTAGCTAGGATTACAGGCATGCACCACCACGCCCAGCTGATTTTGTATTTTTAGTAGAGATGGGGTTTCTCCATGTTTGTCAGGCTGGTCTCAAACTCCCAATCTCAGGTGATCCACCCGTCTTGGCCTCCCAAAGTGCTGGGATTACAGGCGTGAGCCACCACGCTGGTCACAAACAAAAACTTTTAAAGCTATGTTAATATATTTATTTGACAGGCCAGGCGCGGTGGCTCACGCCTGTAATCCCAGCACTTTGGGAGGCCGAGGCGGGCGGATCACAAGGTCAGGAGATCGAGACCACGGTGAAACCCCGTCTCTACTAAAAATACAAAAAAAAGTTGGCCGGACGCTGTGGTGGGCGCCTGTAGTCCCAGCTACTCGGGAGGCTGAGGCAGGAGAATGGTGGGAACCCCGGGCGGAGCTTGCAGTGAGCCGAGATAGTGCCACTACACTCCAGCCTGGTGGACACAGCGAGACTCCGTCTCAAAAAAAAAAAAAAAAAAATTATATATATATTATATAATATATATATAATATATAATATATATTATATATTATATATTATATATAATATATATAATATATAATATATATATTTGATAAAATAATTTTGAAATAAAAATGCTTTTTATTTACTTTTGTATTTCCTCATAGTTTGTAATAAAAGCATTTAAGGCTACTTTACCATGAGTTTTCATATTTTTTTCTTTAATTCATAAATCATCTGGTTTTAATTTTCTTTTTGATGTGGGAATTATGAACTCAAAAGTTTTACCAACTGGATTTTTTTTTACATTTTGATTTTTTTTTTTCAGGTAGAGTCTTGCTCTGTCGCCCAGGCTGGAGTGCAGTGGTGCGATGGTGCGATCTCGGCTCACTGCAATCTCTGCCTCCCAGGTTCAAGTGATTCTCCTGCCTCAGCCTCCTGAATAGCTGGGACTACAGGCATGCACCACCTTGCCTGGCTAATTTTTGTTGTTGTTGTTGTTGTTGTATTTTTAGTAGAGACAGGGTTTCGCCATGTTGGCCAGGCTGGTCTCGAACTCCTGACCTCAGACGATCCACCTGCCTTGGCTTCCCAATGTGCTGGGATTACAGGTGTGAGCCATGGCGGCCAGCCTGATTTTTTTGTTTGCTTGTTTTGAGATGGAATCTCACTCCATCACCCAGGCTGGAGTGCAGTGGCATGATCTTGGCTCATTACAACCTCTGTCTCTCAGGTTCAAGTAATCCTCCCACCTCAGCCTCCCAAATAACTAGGACTACAGGTGTGCTCCACCATGCCCATCTAATTTTTGTATTTTTAGTAATGACTAGGTTTCACCATGTTGGCCAGGCTGGTCTTGAACTCTTAACCTCAGATGATCCACCCACCTCAGCCTCCCAAAGTGCTGGGTACATTTTTATTTTTGATTTATGATTTTTGGCTCCATAAATCCAATATTTGGTTTCATAAATCCAAATAAGCCTGAAGAGAATATACCTAATGAAATCAATGTTTAGGGAATTTATTTAAGTTTTTGTTGTAGCCAAGAAAATGGTCAGTATGTGTAATTGCTCCTTGGGCATAAAAGAAGAATATGTATACTACAAAGCTATAGTAACGCAAACAGCATGGTACTGTCATAAAAACCGACACACGAGAGCCAAATCATGAATGAACTCCCATTCACAATAGCTTCAAAGAGAATAAAATACCTAGGAATCCAACTTACAAGGGATGTAAAGGACCTCTTTAAGGAGAACTACAAACTACTGCTCAGTGAAATAAAAGAGGACACAAACAAATGGAAGAACATACCATGCTCATGGATAGGAAGAATCAATATTGTGAAAATGGTCATACTGCCCAAGGTAATTTATAGATTCAATGCCATCCCCATTAAGCTACCAATGACTTTCTTCACAGAATTGGGAAAAACTGCTTTAAAGTTCATATGGAACCAAAAAAAAAGACCCCGCATTGCCAAGACAATCCTAAGCCAAAAGAACAAAGCTGGAGGCATCACTTCAAACTATACTACAAGGCTACAGTAACCAAAATAGCATGGTACAGGTACCAAAACAGAGATATAGACCAATAGAACAGAACAGAGCCCTCAGAAATAATACCACACATCTACAGCTATCTGATTTTTGACAAACTTGACAAAAACAAGAAATGGGGAAAGGATTCCCTATTTAATAAATGGTGCTGGGAAAATTGGCTAGCCGTAAGTAGAAAGCTGAAACTGGATCCTTTCCTTACTCCTTATAAGAAAATTTATTCAAGATGGATTAGAGACTTAAATGTTAGACCTAAAACCATAAAAACCCTAGAAGAAAACCCAGGTAATACCATTCAGGACATAAGCATGGGCAAGGACTTCATGTCTAAAACACCAAAAGCAATGGCAACAGAAGCCAAAATTGACAAATGGGATCTAATTAAACTAAAGAGCTTCTGCACAGCAAAAGAAACTACCATCAGAGTGAACAGGCAACCTACAGAATGGGAGAAAATTTTTGCAATCTACTCATCTGACAAAGGGCTAATATCCAGAACCTACAAAGAACTCAAACAAATTCACAAGAAAAAAGCAAACAACCCTATCAAAAGGTAGGCAAAGGATATGAACAAACACTTCTCAAAAGAAGACATTCATACAGCCAACAAACACATGAAAAAAATGCTCATCATCACTCGCCACCAGAGAAATGCAAATCAAAACCACAAGGAGATACCATCTCACACCAGTTAGAATGGCAATCATTAAAAAATCAGGAAACAACAGGTGCTGGAGAGGATGTGGAGAAATAGGAACACTTTTACACTGTTGGTGGGACTGTAAACTAGTTCAACCATTATGGAAAACAGTGTGGCAATTCCTAAAGGATCTAGAACTAGAAATACCATTTGACCCAGCCATCCCATTAATGGGGATATACCCAAAGGATTGTAAGTCATGCTGCTATAAAGACACATGCACACGTATGCTTATCGCAGCACTATTCACAATAGCAAAGACTTGGAATCAACCCAAATGTCCATCAATGACAGACTGGATTAAGAAAATGTGGCACATATACACCATGGAATACTATGCAGCCATAAAAAAGGATGAGTTTGAGTCCTTTGTAGGGACATGGATACAGCTGGAAACCATCATTCTCAGCAAACTATCACAAGAACAGAAAACCAAACACCACATGTTCTCACTCATAGGTGGGAACTGAACAATGAGATCACTTGGACACAGGAAGGGGAACATCACACACCAGGTCCTATTGTGGGGAGGGGGGAGAGAGGAGGGATAGCATTAGGAGATATACCTAATTTAAATGATGAGTTAATGGGTGCAGCACACTAACATGGCACATGTATACATATGTAACAAACCTGCACGCTGTGCACATGTACCCTAGAACTTAAAGTATAAAAAAAAAAAAAAAAAACCCGACACACAGATCAATGGAACAGACTAGAGAACCCGAAAATAAATCCACACTTTTATTATAAACTTATTTTCAACAAAGGCACCAAGAATATACACCAGAAAAAAGGACAGTCTCTCCAATCAGTGCTGTTGGGTAAACTGGATATCATCCACATGCAGAAGAAAGAAACTAGACTCCTCTCTCTTACCATATATAAACATCAACTCAAAATGGATTAAAGACTTAAATGTAAGACCTGAAAGTATGAAACTACTAGAAGAAAACACTGGGGACATGCTATAGGATGTTGATCTCAGCAAAGATTGTTTGGGATGAGATCTTGAAAGCACAGGCAACAAAAGCAAAACTAGACTAATAGGATTGCATGAAGCCTGGAAGCTTCTGCACAGCAAAGGAAGCAATCAACAGAGTGAAGAGACAACCCACAGAATGGGAGAAAATATTTGCAAGCTACTCATTTGACACAAGATTAATAACCAGAATATATAAGGGACTCAATCAGTTCAATAGGAAAAAATAAATAACCTGATTAAAATGGATAAAAGACCTAAGTAGACATTTCTCAGAAGAAGACATACAATGGTCAACATCACTAATCATCACAGAAATGCAAATCGAAACCACAATGAGATATCATCTCGTCCCAGTCTAAAAGGCTATTACTTAAAAAACAGGCTGGGAGCGATGGCTCATGCCTGTAAACCCAGCACTTTGGGAGGCCAAGGCAGGTGGATCGCTTGAGGTCAGGAGTTTGAGACCAGCCTGGCCAACATGGTGAAACCCCGTCTGTACTCAAAATAGAAAAATCAGTCGGGCATGGTGGTGGGCGCTTGTAGTCCCACCTACTCCAGAGGCTGAGGCAGGAGAATGGTTGGAACCTGGGAGGCGGAGGTTGCAGTGAGCTGAGATCGTGCCATTGTACTCCAGCCTGGGCAACAGAGCAAGACTCCATCTCAAAAAATAAAATACAATAAAAAATAAATAAATAACAAATGCTGGTGAAGATGGAGAGAAAGAAAATGCTTACAAACTGTTAGTGGAAATGTAAGTAGTACAACCATTATGGTAAACAACTTGGAGGGTCCTTGACAAGCTAAGCTACCTTATGATCCATAAACTACCTGATGATCCAGAAATCTCACTGGCGGATGTATAGCCAAGACATGAAATCAACCTAAGTGTCCATCAATGGATGAATAGATAAAGTAGATGGTAACCATCATTCTATTCTCTACTTCCATGATCCACTCTTTAAGCTCTCACATGTGAATGAGAACATGCGATATTTGTCTTTCTGTGATTAGCTTATTTCACATAAGATAATGACCTCTAGTTCTATCCATGTTATTGCAAATGACAGGATTTCATTCCTTTATGGCTGGGCAATATTCCATTGTGTATATACACCACATCTTCTTTATCTATTCTCGGCTCACCGCAACCTCCACCTCCCAGGTTCAACCAATTCTCTTTCCTCAGCCTCCTGAGTAGCTAGGATTACAGGCATGCACCACCATGCCTGGCTGATTTTGTATTTTTAGTAGAGACGGGGTTTCTCCATGTTCGTCAGGCTGGTCTCAAACTCACAATCTCAGGTGATCCACCCGTCTCGGCCTCCCAAAGTGCTGGGATTACAGGCCTCCGTGCCAGGCCACAAACAAAAACTTTTAAAGCTATGTTAATATATTTATTTGACAAAATAATTTTGAAATAAAAATGCTTTTTATTTACTTTCATATTTCCTCATAGATAATGAAAGCATTTAAGGCTAGTTTTCATATTTTTTCTTTAATTTATAAATCATTTGGTTTTAATTTTCTTTTTGATGTGGGAATTTTGAACTCTTAAACAATTTTACCAACTGGATTTTTTTTTACATTTTGATTTTTTTTTTTTTTTTTAGATAGAGTCTTGCGCTGTTGCCCAAGCTGGAGTGCAGTGGTGCGATCTCGGCTCACTGCAATCTCTGCCTCCCAGGTTCAAGTGATTCTCCTGCCTCAGCATCCTGAGTAGCTGGGACTACAGACCTGCACCACCATGCCCGGCTAGGCTAATTTTTTTTTTTTTTTGTATTTTTAGTATTTGAGGTGATGGATATCCCAATTACCCTGGTTTTAATTTAAAAAGAAGTGTATACATTTTGGCTTTATAGGGTAGAAACATATGTATTTACATGCATGCATTTCTTTATTGTATACATTTTGGCTTTATAGGGTAGAAACATATGTATTTACATGCATGCATTTCTTTATTGTATACATTTCTTCATTTTTTTAAAACAAAACTTCTTCCATATTTTTCATTACCTACTTTATCAAATGCTGAGAAGAGTATAATAAAGCTGAGGGCACCTGAGACTAAGTTATTAAATCCTTCTCAGATCTCAGCCCAAGAAGAAACTTTTGAAAATAAATATTTGTACAGGAGTGAATCAATTTTATAAATATATATTTGATAAAAATGAATAAGCATTGAATATATTATGGAATCATAGATTCATGGAATATTAGAACCTTGGAAATCATGAGCTTTGCTTGCCTGAATCTCCTTACTTCTCAGGTAGAGAAATAAACCCAGAAAAATGAAGTTGAGTGTTCAAGCTCAAGCAACAAGTTTGTGCACTAAACTGAGTTCCCCCTTGCCCCGAGATAGCTCTGTGCCCAGACAGAGTACAAACAAGAACACCATCTATGTGTCTCTAATGAGGACCTCGGAGGAATCCGCCCTAGGGGCACCCAAACTTAGCAATTCTTGCTGCCCTGGTCCCATGGGAATCTTGATCTTCAGGGGATGGAGGATCTGTTTACTCGTGCCCAGTCATCCAAGCCCGATCTGAGAGAGCCACAGTGTCTCACTCTCAGTGTTCTCCAGTGAGAAAATGTCCTTCAGCGCCCAGCCCCAGCTGTGGCTTTCCAATCACCTGGGGCCAAGCGTGGAGTCCACAGAGATGGGGACTGCATGAACGTATCTGACAGCAGCAGGGAGCAGCCAGGTAAGATGGGCTGGGGAAGGAGGTGAGGGCACAGCTAGTCCCAACAACAGACAGACCCCCCTCCACACGGACTGACATTGACCCCCCCCCCACACACACGGACTGACATTTACCAAAACAGACACACTGAACCCCTCCACATTCAACCAAGTGCAAAGAGGAGACCGCCTCTTGGTTTGACATGTACAAGGCTTTTTCCCCTTTCAGGATGTGCTGTCCCCTGCAGAACAGGCAAGCCCATTTCCAAGATGGAAATAGAGAGGAAGGTGGTGGGAAAAGGAAGGGGACAGTGAAGGTCAGTGGTGCCAGGATCAGCAATTCCGGCTCCTAAAAGCTGGGCTGGAAGCTCCCAACCCACAGCCACTCACCCCACCACAAAAAAAGGGGCTCTGTGAGATACCCAAGCCCTCCCACTCTGCCCCTAATTTCCACTTGTCTGCCACTTGCTTCCCTGTGTTCATCCACCATGATCGGTGACCACACAGTAAAGGTGATTCAAGGCAGGTGACTCGATGCACGCAGAGGCCACAGAGGGGTGGTGGCTTGCGCTGGGGTCCAAGGGCTGAGCAGCCTTAGTTTTAAGATCCAGGAACACAAACACTCAATGCTGCAGAGAGCCAGGCACCTCAGACATGGTCACCCCCCAACAGACTCAGGGAGATTCGGGCACGAAAGCAGCTTTCAACACATTTAAAGCAGACAAAACAAACGTTATTGCCAAGGGGACTGGTTGAGCACTTGCCCTGTAAGGAAGCCGCATCAACCTTGAATCAAATCCAGGGGATGTGGGGTGAATGTCCAATCAGAGTAGGTGGCATTTAGTATATGACCTACTCGCTAGGGAGTCTAAATGTGTTTGTTTGTTTGTTTTTGAGATGGAGTTTTGCTCCTGTTGCCCAGGCTGGAATGCAATGGTGCCATCTTGGTTCACTGCAACTTCTACCTCCTGGGTTCAAGTGATTCTCCTGCCTCAGCCTCCGGAGTAGCTGGGACTACACACACAAGCCACCACACCTGGCCAATTTCTGTATTTTTAGTAAAGACAGGGTTTTACCATGTTGGTCAGGCTGGTCTCAAACACCTGACCTTAGGTGATCCACCCACCTCAGCCTCCCAAAGTGCTGGGATTACAGGCATGAGGCACCACACCTGGCCTGTTGAGGATTTAAACCATGAAACGACACCGTTTTTTTCTAGTTAACTGACCTTGTATTGGCAGTTCCCATGAAATACGTCCTGGTCAGATTCCATTCTTTTCAGCCATTGCATATTATAACAGTCCCTCTCATTCAGCAGTCAGAAGCATGCTAACGCGCCAGTCTCTTCTGCTCCACTCTCCCACAGCGTTTCTTGGCTTGAAGTATGTGGTGGTGGGAGCTGTGGTGAATCTCAGGCACCTGCTTCCTCCCTCTGCTAGAACTTCTCTTCTGAGTTTTAACAAGAAAGAGAGGAAGGGGATCCAGGAAGTGTTACCTCTCCTTGACCACTTAAAGCCGCCGCCCCTCCTCTCTTGGTGTCTGGGGCTTTACTGGCCGTCCTTGACTGACTGTGGCAGGAACATGAAAGCTGGCTTCCTTATGGGCTCATCTCTGAGGCTTCCTCACTGAGGATTATTTGGGGACCAGCTGTCTGTGAGGGTCTCAAAGACAGAAGATTCAGCCCTCACTACTTGCCCTCTCGAAAGGAGCTTATGCTGCAGTTTCTATTGGTGGCACCCCCTTTCCCAGCAGGCATCCCTTCTGCCTCAGGTATTGCCAGCCAGATGTGCCAAGCAGGAGCCTTTCAGGGGCCACCAGCACACATCCTTGTGATGACTAAGAGCAAGCAGGCAGGCAGCTTCTCCACTTCCCATGCTCCCCTCTACTCTCTTCCCTGCTCAGAGAAAACAGATTGACCATTAGCTCAAGGGACTTCCTCTAAGCCAGAAAACCAAATGATGGTCTCCCCAGCATGCAAACACCTCCAGTCTTTGGAATGTCTTGGACTCTCCTCCCACAGATTTAGGGAACAGGAAGCCCTCTTCCCTCTCACGATGGGATACGATGAGAGGGCATCGCCTTTCTTCCCGATCACTGCTCCCTCCTGTCTCAGGATCCTCCTTACACACTGACCTGACCATATGGGGTGGTGTTGGTTTTGGTTCCAGTAGGATTATCCAGCAAACACTGACAGGAAGTAGCTAACCTTAATGCTGGCAGCTCTCTCAACATAGACCTTGGGGTACTTAGCGAGACTTTTTCTGTTTCTAACCTTATCCACAGTTCACAAACCCATGTCTGAAAAACCCACTGCCATCCTCCTCTACCTCTTTCATGTATAAGCCTTTGACGTGTACCAGGCTTTCCCTTTTCAGGATGTGCTGTCCCCTGCAGAACAGGCAACCATATTTCCAAGGTGGAAATAGGAGAGCGGTGGGAAAAGGAAGGGGACAGCGAGGGTTAGCGGTGCTAGGATCAGTAACCACAGGCTCCTAAAAACTGGGAGCTCTTTGACCATCATTTCCATTATGCAGAACAACCTGCCATTAGACCAGGTCTGCTGTTGAGGGCATGATGAAAAGGCTGCACAGATATCGCTGTAATTGCTGTAGGTTTTCCCTGATACCACGTCTGACCCCAGCCTCCACATTCCACGTTAGTCAGCCTCTCTCCCCTTGGTTCACCTTCCTCCTACAGCGAAGTACTGTCGTGTCACCCTTTAATTTGTGAGAAAATGACTTCAGATATCAGCAATTCTATGCTGGCTTTACAATTCAACTTTCAAAATGCTAAGACAGGACAGGTGGAGTGGCTCATGCTTGTAGTCTCAGCACTCCGTGAGGCCAAGGCTGGTGGATCGCCTGAGGTCAGGAGTTCCAGCCAACCTGGTCAATATGATGAAACCCTGTCTCCACTAAAAATACAAAAAATTAGCTAGGCATGGTGGCACACGCCTGTAGTTCCAGCTACTCAGGAGGCTGAGACAGGAGAATCACTTGAACCAGGGAGGTGGAGGTTGCAGTGAGTGGACATCATGCCAATGCACTCCAGCATGGGCGACAGAGGGAGACTCGGTCTCAAAAAAAGAAAAATGCTAGGACACTTTACAGTCCCATATGATGTACATCCTAAACTCCATCTCCTGAAACTAACACCTATTCATCTTCTGCCCAAGCCAGTGAAGCCTCCCGCATCTTCCTGCTCTTTACCCCAGGCCTTCCTCTCACCAGAAATGCCATCTTCACTCTAACCTACTACCCGGATACTGTGAACTCTCCCTGGACTATGGCACCACAGTGCTTTATCTGACCCTTTCTGCTTTATTGATTTTGTAACGCTGGGATTATTATTTGGCTATACCCCGTAGTTTTGCTCTCCATAAATCTCTTCTTTCCGTTTTAAAAATAATACTGGGCCGGGCATGGTGGCTCAAGCCTGTAATCCCAGCACTTTGGGAGGCCAAAGTGGGTAGATCAGCTGAGGTAAGGAGTTCAAGGCCAGCCTGGCCAACATGGTGAAACCCTATTTTGACAAAAGTACAAAAATTAGCCGGACATGATGGCAGGTGCCTGTAATTCCAACTACTTGGAAAGCTGAGGCAGGAAAGTCGTTTGAACCTGGGAGGCAGAAGTTGCAGTTAGTCAAGATCGTGCCATTGCACTCCAGCCTGGACGACCGAGTGAGACTCCATTTCAGGAAAATAAAAAATAAAAATACGGGCGCCTGTAGTCCCAGCTACTCGGGAGGCTGAGGCAGGAGAATGGCATAAACCCGGGAGGCGGAGCTTGCACTGAGCTGCGATCCGGCCACTGCACTCCAGCCTGGGCGACAGAGCGAGACTCTGTTTCAAAAAATAATAATAATAAAAATAATAAAATAAAATAAATAAAAATAATACTGAGTACGGCACCTAACTGAGGGAGAAATGAAGTCTCTTAGCAGAATCCTACACATAGCAGCAACCCTAGCACACCCTTAGCTCAAGCAAGCCAAGGACATTTGACGCAATGCAGTTACGAGACTGAGGACAAACCATCAGGCAGGTCTTTCAAAGCCTGAGTAGTAAAATACTGGGAAGATGTAACAGAGACCTAGAGTGAATTTGAGTGAGTTCTATAAAACAGTATTTTATACAGGTAAAAGAAATGACGACCTTGAACAAATTGCTAAATGTTTCTGTTTTCAGTTTTTCCCTCTGCTAAATGAAGCTTATTTGTAAGTTGCAGATTTTAATAAGGATAAAACAGAAAATGCAATGCCGCAGGAGCACAGTGCCTGGCACTTGATTAATTAATTAACAGTAGCTAATCAAAACCTGAAACTGAAGCCAGGGAGGGATTTAAAGAAAAGGGATTCTGGCCGGGAGCGGCGGCTCACGCCTGTAATCCCAGCACTTTGGGAGGCTGAGGCAGGCGGATCACAAGGTCAGGAGTTCGAGACCAGCCTGGTCAATATGGTGAAACCCCATCTCTACTACAAATACAAAAATTAGCTGGG
>NC_045437.1:112831935-112851356 GCF_002776525.5 Piliocolobus tephrosceles | reverse complement strand
GAGACAGAGGTTGTAGTGAGCCAAGATCGTGCCACTGTACTCCAGCCTGGGCAACAGAGTGAGACTGTGTCTCAAAAAAAAAAAAAAAAAAAAAAAAAAAAAAAAAAAAAAAAAAAAAAAAGAAGAAGAAAGAAAGAAAGAAGAAAGAAAGAAAAGAAAAGATCTTCTTAGCTGTTTTAGGACTGAATTCAAGACTTATTACAAAGTTGTAATAGTTTTGACCAAAGCATAGACAGAACAATGGAACAAACAGAGTTCAGAAACAGACCTACACATATGCGGTAAATTGATTTTAGGTGAAAGTGCCTAAACAATTCAATATGGGGAAAGTCATGCAATAATTAAACAGCCATACTGAAAAACATCAAACCACCATACCTCACACCATATACAAAATTAACTCAAAATGGATCATAAACATAAATGTAAAATTTAAAACTGTGAATTTCTAGAAGAAAATATAGAATTTTTTGCAATCTCAGGTTAGGCAAAGATTTTGTAGGTGCAACAACAAAAGAATGATCCATAAACATTTTTTCTAAATTGCAAACTAGAGTTCAGCAAAATTAAAAACTTTTTCTCTGTTAAAATGCTGTTTAGAAAGTGAAAAGACAAGCTACAAACTAATTATTTGCAAATGCTGTATCTGATACATCGGTAGCCAGAATACATGAAGTTTGAAAATAAAAAATTTGAAAATTTGAAAATAACAGCCCAATTTTACAATTGGGTAAAAGATTTGAACAAATGCTTTACCAAAGAAAATAAGTGCATGAAAAGATGCCCGACTTCTTTAGTCCTCAGAAATGCAAATGAAAATCACAATGAAATAACACTATATCCCTATTAGAATGACTCTTTTGAAACCCAGAAAATAATCATGGAAGTGTAGGGAAATAGAAACTCTTATGCCCTGCTGGCAAGAATGCAAAATGATGCAACTATTTTGTCAGTTTTTTATAAAGTTAAAAATACACTTACTACCTTGGCCAGCTCAGTTTGCTTTAACAAAATACCATAGACTGGGGAGCTTAAACAGTGGAAGTTTATTGGCCGGGCACGGTGACTCACGCCTGTAATCCCAGTACTTTGGGAGGCTGAGGTGGGTGGACCACCCGAGGTCAGGACTTCGAGACCAGCCTGGCCAACATGTTGAAACCCTGTCTCTGCTACAAGAACAAAAAAATTAGCCGCACACGGTGGCACACACCTGTAATCTCAGCTACTTGGGAGGCTGAGACATGAGAATCACTGAGCCTGGGAGGGGAGCTTGCAGTGAACAGAGATTGCACCACTGCACTCTAGCCTGGGTGACAGAGTGAGACTCTGTCTCAAAAAAAAAAAAAATTCTCTAGTACAAAAAAAGAAAATATTTGTTGAATAAACCAAAGCACCACTGCCTAGATTATCTTGCCCTATCCCTCAGACCAAATGCCTCTGCACCCGTGCTCACATAAGTCATATCAGAGCTTGCTATGTATGTCAGCATTATATATAAATTGCTGGACAGCCCTCAATGGATTAATAGATACGGGGCAAAGCATTTGTCTTTTGTTCAATGTGTTTCACTCTTGGTTATGGTATTGATACACAAAGGAAAGCAATACTGTTTGCTTTTACCAGGATAATCTTACAACAGGAGTGGAAACAGGCTTCTAAAATATTAATGGTGAGAATTACGGTAATATTTATTGAATGCCTACTGTGTGCCAGTTTGTTTATAACCCACCCAACTAACTTGTAGGATGGGTAATATTATCTACTATAAAAGAGAAAATTAAAGCCCATAGGAATTGAGAAACTTGACCAGGCTTATATCCTGTAGCAGGTGGCTCAAATAATCCTCCTGGCTCAGCCTCCCGAGGTGCTGGGATTATAGGCCTGAGCCACTCCACTTGACCCCCCTTCTTTTTTTTTTTCTATTTATTTATTTATTTATTTTTTAGCACATCACTCTGTTGCCCGGGCTGGAGTACCATAGTACGATCTCGGCTCACTGCAGCCTCAACTTCCTGGGCTCAAGGGATCCTCCCACCGCAGCCTCCAGCGCAGCTGAGACTACAGGTATGCACCATCACACCTGGCTATTTTTCCTTAACATTTTGTAGAGACAGGGTCTTGCTATGTTGCCCAAGCTGGTCTCAAACTCATGGACTTAAGCGATCCTCCCACCTTGGCCTCCAAAAGTGCTGAGATTATAGGTGTGAGCCACCACGCCTGGCCCATTTTTCTTAAAATTAGTTTGCCACTGGATCCTTCCTCTTTTGGAAGTATTCTTCTGATGAATTTGTTCATTGAGAAAACATCTTCCAAGTTCCCACTCTGTGGCTAGCATAGTCCCAGGTGGTAGAGATGCCTACCTTGGTCTCAGGAGCTTAGGGCCTCATGAGGATGTTGGATATTTGAAGATTAAACAAGGACTTCAATACAACTGTGGTTAGCATTCCTGTGAGTTTATGAAAGAGACACAAAATCTAGCCTGAGAAGGGAGGCTGTCAGGGCAGTCGTCCCCAAAGAGAAGAGAGGATAAAACTGAGACTCAGGAATGGACAGGGTCACTGGCCACAGAGTGAAGGCTTCAGGCAGGAAGGACAGGCTGGAGGCAGCTCTGTGAGCTCAGTGGCTGTAGGGCAGCAGGACCAGAGTGGCAGTGAGCATGGTGTGTGAGGAATTCAAATTGAGGTTCTGCCATTGACTCTCTGGGTAGATCACTTGAGCAAGTCACTTAACTAAAGCATTAAGGTTTTTTTGTTTTGTTTTGAGACAGAGTCTCCGTCACCCAGGCTGGAGTGCAGTGGCTCAATCTCGGCTCACTGCAACCTCCGCCTCCTGGGTTCAAGCGATTCTCCTGCCTCAGTCTCCCGAGTAGCTGGGATTACAGGCATGCACCACCACGCCCCGCTAATTTTTTGTATTTTTAGTGGAGGCGGGGTTTCACCATGTTGCCCAGGCTGGTCGTGAACTCGTGAACTCAGGTGATCCACCTGCCTCGGCCTCCCAAAGTGTTGGGATTACAGACGTGAGCCACCGTGCCCAGCCCGAAAGCGTCAGTTTTTCCAATAATGTTTAGTTTATGAAGGAAGAAGAGACAGATTAAATAATGTCAATTATTTAATATCTAGTTTATTATATATTAAATATATTTCATAGTGTCCTACGTATTAAGCTAGACAGTGTGCATGTCAACAGCCTAATCGTGATTACAGTTACTATTTAGCGAACATCACCACATGACAGGGAGATGGGTCCTTCATGCAGTGTTTATAATCCTTAAAGCAAAAAGGGCAAAGCAGGTATTATTTGCATTTTTTAAGATGAGGAAACCTGAGGATGAAGACTAAACAATCCACTCAACATCAGAAAGCCTGCAGTACGTGTTAGAATCCACCCCAGTTAAGATAGTTGCAGATCCCAGTGATACTCTTGCTGTTAGCAGAGGAGCATCTTAGGACTTCTTGAACAGGATTCATTTGATTTTGCTGAACTCCTTGGCTAACTTCTTACATGAGAGGTGAGTCTGAAATTTGTATCTTGAGGGTGAAGTTGATTTATATAAGTAACTTTTACAACATGTATCAAAGGAGCCCCAGCTGTGCTGTGGGTAAAACCTTATGGAACCAAGCAACAGCAATAGAATATACCTTTTTCTCAAGTGCCTGTGGAGCCTTCTTCAGAAGAGAGGACATACCAGGCCATAAAACAAGCCTCAGTACATTTAAAAGGACTGAAATTGTACAAAGTACATTCTCTGACCACAATGGAGGGAAATTAGAAATTAATAACAGAGGCCGGGTACGGTGGCTCACTAATGTAATCCCAGCACTTCGGGAGGCCGAGGTGGGCAGATCACCTGAGACCAGGAGTTCAAGACCAGCCTGGCCAACATAGTGAAACTCTGTCTCTACTAAAAATACAAAACTTAGCTGGGCATGGTTGTGTGTGCCTGTAGTCCCAGCTACTCGAGAGGCTGAGGCATGAGTATCGTTTGAACCTGTGAGGCAGAGGTTGCGGTGAGCCAAGATCGCACCACTGCACTCCAGCTTGGGCGACAGAGTAAGACTCTGTCTCAAAAACAAACAAACAAAAAGAAATAACAGAAAGAAATGTGAGGACTTCACAAATATTTGGAAATGAAATAGCACGTGCCTAAAAAACCGACTGGTCTGAGACAAAAACACAAAATAAACTAGAAAATACTTTGCTATGAGCAAAAGAGAAAACACAACATATCAAAATGTACAGGATAGAGTCAAAGCAGTGCTTAGAGGAAAACTACAGTTGTAAATGCCAGCCTTAGAAAGGAAGAAAGAGAAAGATAAAGTTAATAACCTAACTTTACACGTGAAGATTTTGGAAAAAGAGCAAACTAAACCCAAAGCAAGGAGAAGGAAGAAAATAATAAGGATTAGAACAAAAGTAAGTAAGT
The DNA here is from genome assembly GCF_002776525.5 of Piliocolobus tephrosceles. Taxonomy (NCBI): domain Eukaryota; kingdom Metazoa; phylum Chordata; class Mammalia; order Primates; family Cercopithecidae; genus Piliocolobus; species Piliocolobus tephrosceles. The sequence continues at coordinate 112,846,930 of NC_045437.1, read as the reverse complement.
GATCTAAAGAAGAGAAGTGGAGAAAATTAATAAAACCAAAACTTTGTTCTTTCACAAGACCAATACAATAACCAAGTCTTGAGCTAGATGGTCAGAAAAGTGGGGGGAAGGAGAAAGATTTAAATGAATAAAAGCAGGAATAAAAGAGAGGACTTTAATACTCACCTTACAGAAACAAAAATTATAAGGGAATACTATGAACCATATATACCAACAAATGAGATAATTTAGATGAAATGGACAAATTCCTAGAAAGACACAAACTACCAAAATTGTTTCAAGAATAAATAGAAAACTTGACTAGAAATGTAACAAGTAAAAATACTGAATTCGTAATTTTTAAATTTTAAACACAAAAAAAGCCCAAGCTCAAAAATAGCAATTCTTCACAAACTCTTCCAGAAAAATGAAGACCATTTCCTAACTCATTCTGTGAAGCCAGTATTCTCTGTCACCAAAACCCAAGACACTACAACAAAACCGCAGACCACTATTTCTTCTCAATACGTATGCAAAAATCCTCAACATAATACTGGCAAACTGAATGCAGCAATGAATAAAAAGGATTATACGCCACGACCAAATGGGATTTATCCCAGAAATGCAAAGTTGCTTTAACATCTGAAAAACAACTTATGCAATATACCACATCAACAGAATAAAGAACAAAAGCCACACGATAATCTCCATAGATGCAGAAAAAGCATTTAATAAAATTCAACACCCCTTCATGATAAAAATACTCAACAAACTTGAGGGCCAGGCACAGTGGCTCACACTTGTAATCCCAACACTTTGGGAGGTCAAGGCAGGCAGATCATCTGAGGTCAGAAGGTTGAGACCAGCCAACATGGTGAAACCCCATCTTTACTAAAAATACAAAAAATTAGCTGGGTGTAGTGGGGGCCATGTGTAATCCCAGCTACTCGGGAGGCTGAGGCAGAAGAACTGCTTGAACCCTGGAGGTGGAGGTTGCAGTGAACCGAGATTACACCAGCCTGGGTGACAGAGTGAGACTCCCTCTCAAAAAAAAAAAATGAAGAAGAAAATAGAAGAACATGAAATATCATGACAGGCACCATCACTCTCATTTCACCAACAGGAAAATTAAGGCTTAGGGCAGGTCAAAGGTCACATAGCTAAGAAGGGCCAGGACTGAATGTGAATACAGGTCCCTGAGGCCAAGTTCCAGAATCTCACCACGCCAGGATTCTTTCGAGGAAGTTCATTCCCTCACTCCTGTACACATTGATTTAAGCATGCTGAGGGCCTTGTGGGTCCTGGCCTGTGACAGATTGGGGATGACAGAGTCTAGCTGGCCATAGTCCTGCTGTCAACCAGCTTCCATTCTAAAGGCTTAATGTCTGCAGCCTAGGGCGCCTGCTACCCAGCCTGGCCCAGCATACCCGGAAGGCGAGATGCCCTTTCAGAAGGACTCATCACTGCCCAGCTGTCAGCACCTTTGGGGTCCCCTCAGCTCTCAGATCGAGGTCACCCTCTTCCCTGGTGGCCAGTGACTGAGCAAGTGGTATCAGGGCCTTTTCTAACAGGGGACTCCTCTGTCAGGCACTTAGATCCAGAGCTCCTCTGCTGGTGCCCTCTGCCCAATCCCCTTCCTCCCCAATTTTTTTTCTTCTTGAGACAGGGTCTTGTTCTGTTGCCCAGGCTGGAGTGCAGTGGCATGATCATACCTCACTGCAGCCTTCAACTCCTGGGCTCAACTGATCCTCACACCTTAGTCTCCCGAGTAGCTGGGAATGCAGACACCACGCTTGGCTAATTTTTCTTTTCTTTTTATTTTTTTCTGTAGAAACAGAGTTTTGCTATGTTGCCCAGGCTGGTCTCAAACTCCTGGCCTCAAGAAATCCTCCCACCTTGGCCTCCGCAAGTGCTAGGATTTACAGGCGTGAGCCACAATGCGCAGCTTCCTTCCTCCCCTTTGCTCTCCAAACTCCATCTCAGCACCTGCCCCTGAGGACCAATGCAACAGGGCACTCAGTACATCTGTGAACCTCCCATCAGTTCTGTGGTAGACTAACCCGGGGACAATTGTCACTGTCCCCTCTGGTGCATTTTTTGTCCCCATCAGCCTAGTAAGCTCCAGGGGTTGGCAGCTGGCACAGAGTAGGAGGCTGCACTCCCTGATCTTTCTTTCTTTCTTTCTTTTTTTTTTTGAGACGGAACCTCACTCTGTTGCCCAGGCTGGTGTACGGCGGCCCAACCTCAGCTCACCGCAAGCTCCGCCTCCCAGGTTCACACTATTCTCCTGCCTTGGCCTCCCGAGTAGCTGGGACTACAGGTGTCTGTCGCCACGCCCGGCTAATTTTTTGTAATTTTAGTAGGGACAGGGTTTCACCATGTTAGCCAGGATGGTCTCAATCTCCTGATTTCGTGATCTGCCCGCCTCAGCCTCCCAAAGTACTGGGATTATAGGCGTGAGCCACTGCCCCGGCCACTCCCTGACCTTTCTGTGCTGCACCCAGTCCTGTGCCCATCCTGTCCTCAGACCTGCCAGGGCCATGACCAACCCGCCAAAGGTGTGGGAAACTTTGTGTGGCCCAGCTCTAGCAGGAGGTGAAGCAAGCAGAAGGTAGGGGATGCTGCTGCCCCAGTAGGTTTAGAGGGTGGGTGAGGTGGGGGTGCGCCAAGGCCAGGCGGGTGAGGATGTGTGGGTGACACTGTGTGAGTGCCTGTCTCTCCTGGGTGGGGCTGGATGAATGTTTGGGCACAGGCAGTGACTGTCATATGGCCTGGCTGCAGGTTTGGGACAGAAACCAGGTAGGTGGGCTGTGTCAGGCACAGCTATAAACTGTGCCAAGGAAATAGCCAGAGCAGGGGCCCAGGGAAACTTCTGCCTTGGCAAAAGATATGGGGAGATGGTATGATTTGGGCAGGTCTTCCAAGGCTGTGGTGCTTCTTGGAGCCAGGGCAAGGAGGGCTATAACCCTGGCTTGCCTGATTGGCTGAGCACAGACAGGGAGAAGGGGTTGTGAGAAGCCCGCTAGATGGATGCCTAAGTGAGCCCACCCATTCCATTCTCACTTAGAACCAGCCCCTGCCACCCAGTGGCCAGCATGACAAGGTGAGGCTCTAACACTACTACTTTCTGCATCCTGTTGTAGGTTTTTCTGGCTTTGTCTGCCCGGCTCCTCCAAGCCGGGCTAGTGAAGGAGGAGTCATCTGTGGTGAGCTGGAGGTTGGAGCCTGCAGATGGCATGGCTTGCAGCTCACCTCCTGAGGTTGTGGCGATGAAGACTGCAGCTTGACAGGAGCAGTAGGAGGGCGCCCGTGGAGGCTAGGTGATAGGAGCCTTGGAGGGTGGGCAGGTGCATGGAGGGTGATAGCAGCACTGGTTATGTTGGCATCAGTGCTAACGGTGGCAGCAATAGCAAGTTTGGGGGCCACGAAGGGGGAGTAGGAGGGCTTTGGGGCCCGGCCTGGCCTGGGGTGGGTAGGAAGCTGCCAGTTCTGTACTGCAGGCCTCAGTGATAGTAGTGGAGGTGCAGCCAGAGCAAGGAGGAGTCCTTTCCCTTCACCTGCAGTCCTTGGAAGGTGCCCTCCTCCTGCTGGTGCCTGAGCCAGGTGTAAGTGGCAGCATTGAACCACCTCATGAATCTTTTCTTTTTTTTTTTTTTTTTTACTGATGGAGTCTCACTCTGTCACCCAGGCTGGAGTGCAGTGGCCGGATCTCAGCTCACTGCAAACTCCGCCTCTCAGGTTTATGCCATTCTCCTGCTTCAGCCTCCCGAGCAGCTGGGACTACAGGCGCCCGCCACCTCGCCCGGCTAGTTTTTTGTATTTTTTTTTTTTTTTTTTTTTTTAGTGGAGATGGGGTTTCACCAGGTTAGCCAGGATGGTCTTGATCTCCTGACCTCGTGATCTGCCCGTCTCAGCCTCCCAAAGTGCTGAGATTACAGGCTTGAGCCACCGCGCCCAGCCCTCGTTTTTTTTGGTAGTTTCTTTTTGTTCCATGTTGTCTGTCTCTCCTAGTAGAGACGAGGTTTCACCATATTGGTCATACCAGTCTTGAACTCCTGACCTCAGGTGATCCACCTGCCTCAGCCTCCCAAAGTGTGGGGATTACATGTGTGAGCCACCATGCCCAGCCTATTTATTTATTTTAGAGACAGGATCTTCCTCTGTTGCCCAGGTTGACGTGCAGTGGTGTAGTCATAGGTCACTGCAGGCTCAAACTCTGGGGCTCAAGAGATCCTCCTGCCATGGCCTCCCAAAGTGCTGGGATTACAGGCATGGGGCCTGCGCCTGGCCTAAATTGCTTTTGTTACTTGTGCTTTTGATGTCTGTTTGAAAATCCCTTGTCCTAACCAGTTTCATGAAGCATTTAATCCTACGTTTTCTCTCTAGTAGTTTCATAGTTTCAGGTTCAACATGTCATTCTTCACTTCGAGTAGATTTTTGTATATGGTAAGATAAAGGTCTAAATTTATTCTCTTACCTGTGGATGTTATGTTTTCCTAGCAGTTTGCTGAAAAGATTGCCCTTCCCAAAGGTGTATTCTTGGTGCCTTTGTTAAAAATGAGTTGACTGTAAATATGTGAATTTATTTCTGAGTTCTCTATACGGTTTCATTCGTCTATGTCTGTCTGTGTCTTTCTGTCTCTCCCTTGCCCCGTCTTTTTGCCAGTACCGTGCTGTTTTTGTAGTATATTTTGAAATCGGGTATTGTGATAGCTCCAGCTTTTTTCTTTTTATTCAAGATTATTTTGTTTTTCTGAGGTATTTTGCATTTCTGTGTGAATTTTAGTATTTTTTTCTATTATCTATGAAGAATGTCTTTTGTAACTTAACGTGGATTGCATTGATTCTGTAGATCACATTGGGTGATACAGATATTTTACCAATATTCTTCTAGTGTTTGGACATGGAATATCTGTCCATTTACGTGTGTCTGCTTTAATATTTTTCATCTATGTTTTATTGTTTTCGTTGTGGGATCTTTAACCTTTTTGGTTATCTCTAGGTATTTTTTTGGTGGTAGAGGTAATGAAATAGCTTTCTTGATTTCTTTGTTAGGTGTTTTACTATTGGTGCATGCATGTGCTACTCATTTTTGTACATTGATATTGTGTCTTGTAACTTTACTAAATTAATTTATTGTTTCTAGTAGGTTTTTTTGTATAATCTCTAGGGTTCTCCCTCTATATATGATCATGTCACCTGCAAACAGAGACAATTTGTATTCCTTTTTTCCTGTTTGGATGCCTTTTATTGCATTCTCCTGTCTAATTGCTCTAGTGTGCACTTCCAGTACTATGATGAATAAATATGGTAAAAGTAGCCACACTTGTTCCAGATTATTTAGAGGAAGAGCTTTTAACATTTCCCCATTGTTTATGATGTTGGCTGTGTTTTTGTCATATGTGGCCTTTGCCGTGCTGAGATACGTTTTTTCTGTACTCATTTTGTTGAATTTTTATTATGAAGGAATGTTGAATTTTTTTTCAGCATCTACTGAAATGATTTTATGGTTTTTTTCTTGATTCACTGAATGGGATGTAGCACATTTATTTATTTGTGTTTATTGATATTCATATTCCTCGGATGAATCCCACTTGCTCATGGCAGATGATCTCTTTATTGTCTTGTCAAATGCACTTTTCAAGTATTTTGCTGAGGATTTTTTGCATCTATGTTCATCAGGAATGTTTCCCTGTGGTTTTCTTTCTGTGTTGTGTCTGCTTTTTGTACCGAGGTAATGCTGGCCTCATAGAACAAGTTTGGAAGCATTCTTTCCTCTTCGTTTTTTGGGGAATATTTTGAGTAAAATTGGTATTAGCTCTTTTGAAAACGTTTGGTTGAATTCAGCAGTAAAACCATGATTCTTGTGTTTTTCTTTGATGGGAGACGTTTTATTACTGCTTTAATTGCATTACTCATTATTGGTCTGTTCTTGTTTTTCTATCATTCTATCCACACCAGCCCAGGGATGCAGGGGAGGTCCTAGCAAGTGAACACACCAGCTGCTGCCCTTCTCCCTGGCCATTGACACATCTGGTTCATCTCAGCATCCCCAGGTGTTACGAGGAGGGCGGCGTGTAGCCAGCCCTGGCCTAGGAATGCACCAACACAGGGTCCCTGGTGAGTCCAGAGCTGGGGCTGCAACTAGAACTTCAGGGCAAGAGAGACCCCATGCCCCTCACTTCCTGGTCCTGGTCCTGAGCCTCCAGGAGTGGGGCCAGAGTGGGCACCCGTGAGAGACTGGTGGCGTGGGAGGACTGTGCATTCTGCTGAGGCATCCTGTACCCACTGCTGTGCTGTCTGACAGGCCCCTGTCTCTCTTCTTGCTCCCAGGTGATAGCTGTGGTCAGGGACATGTCCACCGATGTGGACATTTTCAAGGACCTGCTGGACGCCGGTTTCAAGAGGAAAGCAGCCGTGTACATCATCATGGACAAGAGTAAAGTCAAGTACATTCTGCACATGTTCTGCACATTCAACTGCATGTTGAGTGGACCCGAGTGCACCTGGGGCACCTCAAGGTGAGCAGGCTCCTCACTTGCCTACATGGCCGGATGGCAGGGGTCATTCAGTCTATCAAACACCTCAAGTACCCGCCTGCTCTAGACAGACTCCTGTGCCAGGCACTCAGAGTCCAGTAATCCTAGAGCCTCTGCTTGAATTCCCTGAGGGACAGGATACTCACCATCTCTGATGGACAGAGACAAGATAAACATTGATAAAGTGCTTGCTCACCAGGTGCTGGAGCTCATGCCAAGTGCTGCATCATATGTTATTTCAGAGCAGCCCATGCCACATTGGTTCCCCGTCTGCCCGCATACCTTTCGTCATAGTGTGCTCACTATATGTCCAGAGTTAACTCGTGGCCTATCTGCAGAGCTTTAGTTCCCAGCAAGTCCTTTCTTGGGTTAAGCCAAAACCTGTCTCCTTAGGATGTCCATTTACTGGTTTTAGGATCTGGCTCAGACAGAGGAAACTCCCCCTCAGGCTGAGGCCAGGGAAGGCTTCCTTGATGTCTGCACAATTGAAGTGGATTTGAGGCACAAGAGCAGAGTAGAACTTTTAGGGTGGGGAGAAACCACGGAACAGAGGTGGATCAGAGAAGGCTGCCACTGGGGTCAAGGTGGGCTGCAGGTCCCCAGCACTGCTTTGATATATGTCCCTGGGCTTATCACCTCCCCTTTCTGGGCTATACAGGATCTCATTGGTCCAACTATCTTCTGCCCAGACACCCCGGCATTTGGTATCTGGCTAATTTTTTTCTTTTTCTTTTTCTTTTTCTTTTCTTTCTTTCTTTTTTTTTTTTTTTTTTTGAGACCGACTCTTGCTCTGTCGCCCAGGCTGGAGTGTAGTAGCGCAATCTCGGTTCATTGCAACCTCTGCCTCCTGGATTCAAGCAATTCTCCTGCCTCAGACTCCCATGCAGCTGGGACTATAGGTGCGTACCACTATGCCTGGCTAATTTTTGTATTTTTAGTAGAGACAGGGTTTCACCATGTTGGCCAGGCTGGTCTCAAACTCCTGACCTCGTGATCCACCTGCCTCAGCCTCCCAAAGTGCTGGGATTACAGGTGTAAGCCACCACACCTGGCCAGTGTCTGGCTATTTTTTTTTTTTTTAAGTAGAGACAGAGTTTCACCATGTTGGGGAGGCTGGTTTCGAACTCCTGACGTCGTGATCCATCTGCCTCAGTCTTCCAAAGTGCTGGAATTACAGGTGTGAGCCACAGCACCCAGCCAATAAAAGCCAGTTTTAAAACTGAAAAAACAGCTTTGAAATTGAGGGCTGCATTTTTATAGAGAATATTTTCCAACATATGTGCAAATTAACATAGTAGCATGATACTCACTTTAACAGACTATTTTTTATAATGGATGATTTTGTTTTAAAATGTGAGTAACAGCACACCAGGGGCTGTGACAGCATGATCATTTGTGTTAACATCTCTTTCTAATACTGTAGTACCATGTAAGCTGCATTTGGCTTTTGTGGTTTCACTTACCTACAGATAATTCTGGTCTGAAAATATTAAATGAAAAATCCACAGATAAACAATTGACAAGTTTTAACTTGCGTGCTGTTCCGAGTAGTGTGATGGGAGCTCCTGTCATCCCTCTCTACTCAGGCTCACCCAGGACGTGAATCATCTCTTTGCCCACAACATCTACCTGCCTACCTTACCCACTTGTTAGTCACTTAGCAGCCCTCTGGGTCATCAGATCACTATTGAGATATCACGGTGTTTGTGTTAAAAGAGCTGTTGTTTTACTTAATAATGGCCCCAAAGTGCAAAAGTACAGATGCTGGCAATTCAAAAATGCCAAAGAGAAGCCGTGAAGTGTTCCTTTTAAATAAAAAGGTAAAAGTTAATCATAGGGCATGTGTGTATAGAAAAAAAGATAATCTATATTGAATTTAGTACTATCTGTGGTTTCAGGCATCCACTGAAGATCTTGAAATGTATCCCTGATGGATAAAGGACTACTATATTCTGAATAGATTTTATAAGAAGAAAATTAATGATTCACAAACTATTTTAACCTTAGAATTTAAATAAACATGTATATTCCCTATAAGTTAAAAACAAATACTGTGATAACCTATGGCCACTCTTTCTTATTTTTATGCCAGCAAGGTAATGGACTGGTATTGATTTGCTAAGGTTCAAATTTTGGATTCTAGTTTTTCTTAAACATGACTCATTTTAATAAGAATATGTTCAACTCTGGTGTGCTTTATCAGTCAAAAATACAAATTAATTATGCAGAGAATATTATTTTCTTTTCTGAGACGGAGTCTCCCTCTGTCGCCCAGGCTGGAGTGCAGTGGCGCAATCTTGGCTCACTGCAACCTCCCCCTCCCGGGTTCAAGCGATTCTCCTGCTTCAGCCTCCCGAGTAGCTGGGATTCAGGCATGCCTCACAATGCCCGGCTAACTTTTCTATTTTTATAAAATGTGAAACCTGGGACCTGGTATAAGCCCTGGGTGATTTTAGCAGGGGCCTGAAGTTCTCCTAGCACCTGGTGTCCACCTGAGGCCTGGGTGTCAACCTGCGACCAGATGTCCAGCTGGGGCCTGAGTGTTTCTCGGTGCCTGAGGACTTCCTGGGCCCCGATGTCCACATGGGACCTAGATGTGCACCTGGGGTCCAATGTTCACCAGGAGCCAAGGTATCCTTCTGGGGCCTGTGTCCACCCAGGGCCTGATGTCCATTTAGAGTCAAGTGTCCACCTGAGACTCTGTGTCCACCTGGGGCCCAGGTGTCCTTCAGGGGCCTGGTTTTGACCTGGGACCTGGGCATTTACCAGGGGCCTCAGTGAACCCTTGGGATCTGATGTCCACTTGGATCTTGGTGTGCAGCTAGGGCCTGATGTCCACCAGGTTCCTACGTATCCTCCTGAGGCCTGATGTGTTGCTAGGGCCTGGTTTCTGCCTAGTTTCTACCTGGGGTGTCGGTATCCACCTGGTTACTGTTGTTTACTTGGGACCTGGTGTCCCCCTGGGGCCTATGTCCACCTTGGACTTGTTGATCCTCTGGGGCCTTGTGTTCACGTGTGCCCTGGGTGTCAGCTTGGTACCTGATATTCACCTGGGGCCTCCACAGCCACCTGGGGCCTGGTGGTCCCTTGAAGCCTGGAGTCCTGGGTCTTCATGTCAACCTGGTATCCACCTGGGTCCTGGGTGTCCACTTGGGGCCACATGTCCAGCTCTGGTCTGAGTGTCCCCATGGGGCCTGATACACATCAGGGGCCTAGGGCATTTACTTAACGCCTGGTGTCCGTGTGGAGCGTGCCATCCTATGAAGATTGATACTCAGATGGGGCCTGGTATTCTCTTCGGGCCTATTGTACTCCTGGAGCCTGAGTGTTTACCTGGAGTCTGATACCCATCCTGTGCCTGCTGCCTACATAGGGCCTCATGTTCCCCCCGAGCCTGGATGTCCACCTGAGTCCTTGGTGTCCTCTGTGGGACAGCTGTCCACCTGTGACTTTGTGTCCAGCTGTGGGCTGGGTGTGAGCCTGGTGCTTGATGGACACCTTGAGTCCGTGTGCACCTGGGGCTTTGTGTCTATCTGGGGACTAGTGTCTACTTGGAGCCTGATGTGTACATAGGGACTGTGTACTTATCTGGGACCTGATGTCCGTCTAGAACCAGATGTTCCCCTGGAGTCAGGGTGTCCATCTAGGGCCTAACTTTCACCAGGGGCCTGGTGTTCACCAGGGGCCTAGGTATCCGCCTGGGGCCTGCTGTCCACCTGGGGCCTCCTGTTCACCTTGGCCCTGATACTTACCTGAGGCCTGGACATCCACTTGGAGCCTGGAGTTCAAGTGGTGCCTGGTGTTCTGCCGAAACGCCTGAGGTCCATCTGGGGCCAGGTTTCCACCTGGGGCCTGGTATGTACCTGAGGCATGGGCGTTCACCTGGGGCCTGATATTTAGCTGGGGTCAGGTGTCCAGCTGGGGCCTCCGAGCCAAACTGCGACCTGATGTCCTCCTGGGGCCTGATGTCCATGCGGGAACTGGAGTCCCTCTGGGACCTGGTGTCCACCCGGGTCCTGGTGTCAACCTGCTGCCTGATGTCCAATGTCCACCTTGAGTCCAGTGTCCACTTGGGGCCTGATGTTTTCCTGGGTCCTTTGTGTCCGCTGGAGCCTTACGTCCACCTGGAACAGGTGTGCCCCCATGCACCTGCCCTCATCCTGGGGAGAGTGAGCAGAGAGTTGCTGTGGCCCTGCCCATTGTCATCTGAGAAATGCCCCTCCTGCCCATGCGGTGGGAAGGCGTCATATTGGCTCAGGCGGTGCCTGGATAAGTTGCCCCTACTGCTCTGTCCTGGGTGTGAAGATCTCAGGCGGGTGCTGGGTTTCAAACTGGGGCCTTATATTTACCTGCGGACTGCTGTCCACGTGGGGCCTGATGTCCACGGTAGGTGCTGGGTATTCATCTGGAGCCTCAGGTCCACTTGGGGTCAAAGTGTTCACCTGGGGCCTGATGTTACCTACCGTAGGCGTTGCACAGAATACACACAGACTGGAAAGGAAGAAAGAACGGAAACGTGAGACCTGCGTATGCAGTATAAGAAAAGTGAAAATAGCAACCAGGAAAGAACACAAAGGAAGTATGAGAAGGATGGTATCAAGAAGAAACAAACCAACCTAGGCCCAGTTTCCTAAGAAACATTGGAAACCACAGTGAAATGAAATGTCAGACGGAATCAAGCCATCTCTGGATTTTCCCCTGTGGGCCACTCAGTGTCAGCGGGGATAGGAGTGACTGGGATTCTCCTAGATTACTGTTAGGCCTAGAAGTTGCTAAGGCCACCCTAAAAACATCCTATTCACTTTTCAGAAAATCACAACTTGGTTGGAAAGTACAGCAAAACCAAAGAAGGCTGAGAGTTTACCTTGGAGAAAGTTCTCGCAGCCCTGGGTGCCGCTGGCTGGCTGGCTCTGTGCTTGCTTTGCCCGCAGGCAGCCTTTTTCCAGCCCCTGTACATCATGCGGCGGTGGCTGATGACCTGTGTGGCCTTTGTCCTGGAGGAGTAGCCCCAGCAGGTTGACCTGGGCCTGGGGCAGCAGTGAGGGCAGCGTTCTCTGGCGCTGCCCGTTTCCCATGGGCAGCAGGATAGGGCGAGGCTCCAGGGCCCCAATTCCAGCACCTGATTTGGAAGCCCCCAGCAGCCTGGCACACGACTTGGTGTAGGGGAGCCTGGGCAGCTGCAGCTGCATCTCTGTTCCCAGTGCTGCCTCCAGATCTTCATGCCTTGAGCAGTGACTTGGGCCAAGAAGTCAGTTTCCTGGATTGTGTCTTCAGGAGGGCATGTTCCTGAACTGAGGGGTGGGTGTACAGCAACTCTCCACAAACGTTCCCCAGGAATAGGGAGGGGTGCATGGTGCCACAGCCCTTTTTGGGCGGACATAAGGCCCCAAGTGGACCCCCAGGCCTCAGTCAATAATCGGGACAGAAGTGGAGACCTAGGTTCCAGGCAGACATCAGGCCTCAAGTGGACAGTCCCAGGTGAACATTGGACATCAAACACCAGATTGACGCTGTCTTAGGGGTATGGCAGTTCCCAGTTGGATTCCAGTTTCCAAAGGGACATTAGGCACCAGGTGGACATCAGGTTCCCAGTTGACAAGTAGGTTCCAGGTGGACACCAGGCTCCAGTTGAACATCAGGCCCCAGGTGATGCCCAGGCCGCACATTGACACCTGAGCCCCAAGCAGACATGAGGCCCCAGGTGGATAGTTAGGTTCCTGGTGAACATTAGGCCCCAAGTGGACACTCTGGCCCCAGGTGGATATATGGCCTCAGGTGGCCATCGGGTCCCAGGTGCACACTGGACTTGAGGTATACATCAGGCACCAGGTTTACACCCAGGCCCCAGTTGGACAGAATGTCACAGATGGACTTCAGGCCCACAGAGGATACCTAGGCTTCAGGGGGACACCCAGACCTCTTGTGGATATTAGGTCTCTGGTGAAAATCTGGCCCTAGTTGGATACCGAGTCTTCAAGGGGACATAATAATGCCCCAAGCAGAACCCAGGCTTTAGATGGATACCAGGCTCCAGGTGGCCACCAAACCCCAGTTGAACCCCAGACGTCAGGTGGACATCAGACCCCTGGTGGATGCCTACACTGCAGGTTGACGTCAGGCCCTAGGAGGACACCAGCCCTCAAGTGTCCCCATCTGGGACCCCATCTGGGTCCCAGATGGATACCCAGCCTGATGCACACCTGCAGACCAGAGTTCACCTGGGGTCTGATTTCTCCTTGGGACGTGGGTGTTTTCCTGGGACCTATAACCTGCCTGGGATATTTACCTTGGGTCTGATGTCCACCTGGGGCCTGGTATCCATCTGGGGCCTGGATGCCCACCTGGGGACTGATGTTCACCTGGGGCCTTCTGTTTGCCTAGGGCCTGATTTCCATCCTGAGACTGGGTGTCCACCTGGGGTCTGTGTCCCCGTGTGACTTGGTGTCCAACTGGGACATTGGACACCGGTAAACACCAGGCCCCATGTGGGTTACTATGGTACACCTGATGTACACCTTGAGTTCAGCGTCCACTTAGGTCCTGATAGCTACCTTAGGCCTGTTGTTCACCTGGGGCCAGGCGTTGTGCTGGGCCTTAATGTCTACTAGGAGCCTGGTGTTTACCAGGGGGTCTTGATCCCCACCTGGGGCCTGGGTGTTTACATGAGATCTGATACCCTTCTGTGGCTTTGGTTTCAATCTGACCTGATGTTCACGAGGCATCTAGGTGTCCACATGAGGCCTAATGTCACCCTGGGACGTGATGTTCACCTGGGGCCTGGTGTCAACCTGGGGCGTGGGTGTTCACCTGAGGCCTAGTAATTTACGTGTGCCCTCCTGTTTACCGAGTTCCTAGGTGTCAACTTGTGTTTTAATTTCTACCATGAGCCTGGTGTCCACCTGGAGCCTGGGTGTCACCCTAGGGCCTGAAATCCTGGGGACTAGCTGTCCAGTTGGAGCCTAGGTATCCACTTGGGTCTGAATTTCGCCTGGGGTCTGATGTCCATTCGGAGTGAAGTTTTCACTTGAGTCCTCGTGTAAACCTGGTGCCTGGGTGTCAGCCTTGAGCCTGATGTTCAGCTGGGGTCCTGTGTCCACATTGGGCCCGATTATTCACCCAGTGCCACGTGTGCACATGGGACCTTGTCTACCTGGGGCCTGGGAGTACTCCCTAGGCCAGGTGCCTACCTGGGTTCTGATATCCACGTTGGGCTTGGTGTTCACTTGGGGCCTGACAGCTACTTGGGGCCTGTGTATCCTCTGGGGACGGGTGTTCTGGTGTTCTTCTGGGGACGGGTGTTCACCTGCAGTCTGATACCTACTTGGGGATTGGGTATCCTCTTGGGGCCTGATGTTCCCCTATGACCTGGTGTACAACTGGGCCTGGGTGTCAGCCTGGCACCTGAGTTCACTGTCCACTTGGGGCCTGGTATTTGGCTGGGGCCTGATACCACCTGAGGCCTGGGTGTTTAGGTGTGGCCTGTTATCTTTCTGTGGCCTGGGTGTTTATCAGGAGCCCGAGGTTCACCAGACCACCTAGGTATCCACCTGGACCAAATGTCTCTCTGGGGCCTGATGTTCATTTGTTGTCTGGTGTTTACCAAGGGCTTGGGCATCCACCTGTTGACTGATGTTCAGCTGGGGCATAGATACTCACCTGGGGCCCGAGGGTACACCTGGGGCCTGACGTCTGCCTGAGGCCTAGTAATCCACATGGGCCTGGTGTTTACCGGAAGCCTAATGCTCACCTTGGGCCTGGTGTTTGCCTGGAGCCTTGGTGTCAACCTGGGGCTGGCCATCCACCGGGGGCCTAGTATCCACCTGGAGACAGGAAGTCCAGTTGGGTTCTGATGTCCTCCTAGGATCATCCTCATGTATGGTGGATGAAATTTAGGGCCTGGTGATGAAATTTAAAAGAGAGCCTTAAAAGCTATCGAACCAAGTGAAGCAAGCAGAGGAAGGTCATTCCATTCCAGCAATGAGAAGAATGTGAGCCCAGCGATGGAGCCATGAGCAGCTCAGTATGTGTTGGGATTTGCAAGAGGGAGGGAAGTTGTGGGTGCACTGGAATACCGGACCCGGGATGGGAGGATGCTTTTCAAGCTGCCTTTCGCTTTCTCCTCGAATGTCATAGGAAGTCAGACTTATTCTTTGTAGGTCAGAGTTGAGTGTTATGTAAATCAACGTTTGCAGGAAATGAAGCGGAAACACTAGATAGAAGAGACAGCACTTGCAAAAATTTAGGAATGTGAGGGAACATAAGTTGGGAATGATTTTGTTTTTAAAACAATTAATAACACTTTTTTCTTTCTCCTTCCTTCCTTCTTTCCTTCTTTCCTTCCCTCCCTCCCTCCCTCCTTCCTTCCTTCCTTCCTTCTTTCCTTCCTTTCCTTCCTCCCTCCCTTCTTTCCTCCTCTCCCCTCCCCTTCCCTCCTTTCCTTTCCTTTCCTTTCCTTTCCTTTCCTTTCCTTTCCTTTC
>NC_045437.1:112794099-112831925 GCF_002776525.5 Piliocolobus tephrosceles | reverse complement strand
TCCTTTCCTTTCCTTTCCTTTCCTTTCCTTTCCTTTCCTTTCCTTTCCTTTCCTTTCCTTTCCTTTCCTTCTTTCCTTTCCTTTCCTTCGTCTTGCTCTGTCACCCAAGCTGGAATGCAGTGTCATGATCTCAGCTCACTGCAACCTCTACCTCCCAGCTTCAAGTGAGTCTCCTGCCTCAGCCTCCTGGGTAGCTGGGATTACAGGCACACACCACCACGCCTGGCTAATTTTTGTATTTTTAGTAGAAACATGGGGACTTGCCATGTTGCCCATGCCGGTCTCAAATTCCGGAGCTCAACGTGATCCTCCCACCTCGGCCTCCCAAAGTACTGGGATTACAACCAGGAGCCACTGCGCCCAGCCAGGATGCTTATTTTTTTTAACGTTTTATTTCTCTGGCATCTGGGCTCTATGGGGTGTGGAAAGGGAAAGTGGTAGACATTTAATGATGCAGAGGAGACTTGGACCTAAATCGTGAGACCCTGAAGTATGAATGCTTCGGAGGAGAATAGAGATCAAAAGTTGATGATCATAGTAATTATTTACAAATAACTATTTTCCACTAGTTTATTTTTAATTTATAGTTCTGTATAAAATTGGAAGTAGTGTTCTTTATGTAAAACTACAACAGATTTTATTCTTTTTCTAACATTTCTGCTCTAGTTAAAGAACCATGAACGACCTCGTTGATAACTGGAATGAAAATGTTCCAGCTGCTTATAAGATTTTTTAAAGATAATTCTTTACAACAGCCTTGGGGGGTGCAGGTTGGTGTGAGAGAAGAGTGAGTTAAGGGGATGATACGAATATCAAAGAGAAACTAATGAATAAAGAAGTCCAACATCAAGATTAGTTTCAGAAGAAGTAATTTGCCACTAAAATTTTCAGATTTCCTTTTCACTTACATAGGAGTGTGGTTAATTAGGGAAGATATTTCTAACACCTGCACTTTTAGAACCATACTTATTATGCAATATTGCAAAGCAGTCTTTCCTTCCACAACCCCCAGTCCCAGGCCAAAAATTGTACGAGGGAAAGTACCTCAGCAAACCCAGTCAGAATATGCTATGTTTGAAAATAGCCATTTTGTGGAGACCTTAGCTGAAATTTGGCTTTGAAACCATCTGGGGGCATTTCTGAATTCTTACCTGTATTAGATTCACTAGTTTAGATGTTGGTACCGTACTACCGTAGCCACGCATCTAATGGTGGTAACCTTTGAGGTTGGATATAGTATGTTTACCAGAATTGACCTAGATTTGGCTGATCTTTGAGGAAATGTTCAGATGAGGCCAGTTATGATTTCACCCTGTGCGAAAGCACATGCATATGTTTTTGCCATAGGTGTGTTTACATTATTTACACAGATAATTTTCTATAATATCTGGGGCAAACTGGGGAATTTGCAGTCCAATTGGCAGGTCCCCTCGGAGACCCACGGGCCGATGGCATTGGTGCAGAGTGACCAGGTTCACAGTGCAGCTTGTGGCTCCTGTCCGACTTGCAGGGGGCTCTTCCTCCACATCCCAGCTGCCGTTTTCATAAAACAATCCGTGGTGTCCGCTCTGAGACTGGGCTCCTGGTGCTCCCACTCGCGTTGCTGTAGCAAGAGATCCATAGAATATTTTAAAATATTACTTGCTATTTGCTTAAACGTAGACTTTTCTAGGCTATTTCTTTTCCTTACTCCATTACTGAACAACTCCCTTACTTCTTCCTTCCCCTCCAGTATCGCTCCCAAGTGAGGGATTGGTTTTAGTCCCAGAACTGAAGTACCCTGAGCTCCATTCTGAGCAGTACTCCAAGAGACCCACGTTTTATTTATATTTTGCATTTAACAAGTTTAGCGAGTAGTTATTTTCGCCGGATTTATGAGTCCTCTGTTTTAGATTTGCAAGACAAGAAAAACTTTTACAGACCTCTTCCTTAATGTTTTCTTATAATGCAGACCTGTACAGCGGTGTATGCTGAAGATACTGGAATGCCTATGTGCTCTTCTACCAGAGGATATCTGATCAGAACTCCTCAGTATGACCAAAGAAAATTGAGTTAGCATTGTCCTGCAGGAAGCTGAGGATCTCTCTCTGTAAGTTTTTCTTCCGTATAATTTGGTATGTGCTTTGAGTAGGTATAGTGTGATCTTTAAAAACATTAGGCGAGGCCAGGCGCCGTGGCTCACGCCTGTAATCCCAGCACTTTAGGAGGCCAAGGCAGGCAGATCACGAGGTCAGGAGATTGAGACCCTCCTGGCCAACATGGTAAAACCACATCTCTACTAAAAAATACAAAACATTGGCTGGTCATGGTGGTGCATACCTATAGTCCCACTTTGGGTTGGATACTTTGGTTTTTTTTTTTGTTTTTTTTTTTTGAGACAGCGTCTCACTCTGTTGCCCAGGCTGGAGTGCAGTGGTGCTATCTCAGCTCACTTCAAACTCCGCCTCCCGGGTTTATGCCATTCTCCTGCCTCAGCCTCCTGAGTAGCTGGGACTACGGTGCCCGCCACCATGCCTGGCTTTTTTTTTTTTTTTTTGTATTTTTAGTAGAGACAGGGTTTCACCGTGTTAACCAGGGTGGTCTCAATCTCCTGACCTCATGATCCACCTGCCTCGGCCTCCCGAAGTGCTGGGATTACAGGCGTGAGCCACCATGCCCGGCAAGGGGCTTTGGTCTTTCTTGCTTGGGGCGGGGATGAGTGTGTCCTCTGTGAGAAGAAGGAGGCACAAGGCAGACTTAGTGGCCACAGCTGTAACCTGGGGGCACAAAGCAGGCTTCCGTTACATACTATTCTTTTCTTCCTTTTAACAGAACCATCCCTTGAGGTTTAGCTGGGCACATGGCTGACCAACTACACACTAGATTTTCCAGACTAATTTGTATCAGTTTTCTTTATTCCTATAACAGTTGTTTATTTATTGCACTTACATACTAAGATACCATTCTCAAAGGACCATGAAAGCAGAAATGGTTAATATATGAAGCTGTCTATAGGCATGATAGAATAAAACGTTTAAAAATTATTTGGGTCAGGCTTAAATAAGTTTAACAGGGAAAAAAAGGTGTTTATCTGACAATATTCAACAAATAATTCTTCACTTAATTTCTCATTGAAGCAATCACCTTAATATTCATTGGCCTTGATAAATGTGAACACTGCTCATATTTATGTAAATAATGGTCATGTGGCTTTCTTGGCATATCTAAATTTATGTTAGATCTGGCTTAACATGTGCTTATATATGTATAGGCTATAGTTATGTACCTTAAGTGTGTGTAAGAGTTGGAATATTTGAAAGACAGCAAAATTTTAACTAAAAAAAAAATCCAATAATAGTTGACCTGTTGAGTAAAGTAAGTAGTTATTATGAAAGAGAAAAAAGGTGATTTCAAATTGATTCAGAAGAACTGGACCAGCAACTAAGATTGTATGCTTTCCTTTAAAAAAAAAAATAACTGATATGATATGTGACAAATACAGAAATTACAAAACTAGTTAAATTGACGTTGCCATTAAAGCAACATTAAATAGTTTTGGGGGAGAAGAAAGAAGCCGAGAAGATAGTATCTGTGCACTTAAGATGGTCATGTCATTTGATGTATGTAGATACAAAGCAGACTGAGGCCCACACCTGCACTATGCTGAAAAAGCTGACCAGCCTTACATATTCAGTCCTAGATGAAATGCTGCATTTATTTTTTAAACACTGGTATGCTTTGTTTTAAAAATGTATAAAATAACAGTGAAAAGTTAAAGAATTGTAAGAATGTAGCTAAATGTAAAAAAATTTTGCAAAGCCATCATTTTTATGATGAAACAAATATATTTTTATCTTTTATGTATAATGTTTTAATGCTTTTTTAACCCAATGAAATGTGGAAGTGTTTTGTGATTTTTATCTTACTATAGCAATTGTTTTATAAACAAAGAAAAAATTACTTCAGGATTGCAGAGATGGTAAACTGTTAAAATAGTTTGGGTATTAAATTATGAAATAATTGGGTATTAAATAATTCAGAATCCAAGCGGTGCGATTGAACAGATCTGTAGGCATCTGTAAGTGCTGAGGTGAAAGTGCCAACCAAAGCAGTTAGATTGAACATTAATGCCTGGAGGTCATCAATACAGGAACTGGCTGTGGACCTTCACCTCGGCATCCGCTTTGTTTTCTGCTGTAGCTGGGTGTCTCACAAAAACATATACAACAACAACAAAAGCCACTTATTGCTTAAAGACAGAGAAAGGATATTTCCTTTAATTTAGGCATTCCTAAATTGCCACCCCGGTGGCCCCTGCGCTCTTGGAGGAGGCCAAGGCAGAGTAGACCCTCAGGTGGGTGGGCCATACACTTGACCCTGATATCAGGTACCAGGCCCGCCAGCCCCCGCAGGCACGGAGCTGCAGCTGCAGCCACCAGCCTAGACGTGGCGCGCGGGCAGCGAGTGGCTGGACACCGCAGACCAGGCCCCCATCCCCAGCAGCGCGGATTCTGGGGCCAGTCGCCCAGGCAACAAAGTCAGGCGGTCGGCTTCGCCAGCAGCAGATCAGTCTCATCCATGTGGATTGCCCAGCGCCAGGAATCAGGATCCAGAGAGGTGTCCCGTAGGAGCAAGACCCTCAGACCGGGTAGGCTGTGCACTCGGTGACCCTGACGCCATCCAGGGGAAGCTCCGCCATCCCGCGCCAGTGCCAGAGGTGTAGCTGCAAACTGCCAGTCCTGGCACGGGAAGCGGTGGGGGCGGGTGGGGGAAGGGGCAACCCCAGACTGTCCTTGCCTCTCCCGCTGCCTGACACCAGCCAGGCAGCCCCCAGGGCCAGAGCCTCAGCGCTGAAGCCAGGCCATCCGTGAAGCCAGTCTGGTGGCCGCGGGGTGCCCGTGCCAGCCCCAGATCTTCCTGCGGACGATGAGCGGGGTGGGCGCATGGCCAGACTGGCCCTCCTCCTCAGGCAGGGCGGCCTGCGCGCCTGCGATTTTCCGCCTGTGGTCCTGGGGCTGCCTGGGCCCGCCGGGAGAACCCGCGAGCCCAGCGGCGCCTGCCCCGGGCTGCAGCCCCACCTGTCGGCGGGCGCCGCCTGGGAGGGGCTTCCGGGAGCCGGGTGGCCCCCGAGGTGCAGGCGCGCGCCAGACGGCTTTGTGAGGCTCACTAGGTCTGAGAAGTCAGTAGGTCTGAGAGGTCGGAGGCTGCGAGTATCGCTGCTGAAGGGTGGACCGGGCTGGATCGCGGATTCTGGGCTCGATCACAGAGGCTGGGTCGGGGATTGGGAGTTGACTGGGGATTTGGGGCTGGGTGTGGGGCGTCGGCCCGGCGCGGCGGTTCACGCCTGTAATCTCAGCACTTTGAGAGGCCGAGGCGGGCGGATCAGGAGGTCAGGAGATTGAGGCCATCCTGGCCAACATGGTGAAGCCCCGTCTCTACTAAAAATACAAAAAAAAAATTAGCCGGGCGCGTTGGTGGGTCCCTGTAGTCCCAGCTACTCCGGAGGCTGAGGCAGGAGAATGGCATGAGCCCGGAAGGCTGAGCTTGCAATGAGCTGAGATCGCGCCACTGGTACTCCAGCCTGGGCAATAGAGCAAGACTCCGTCTGAAAAAAAAAAGAAAAAAAAGGCAATCCAGGTAAGACTTCTGATAGTGAATTTCTCATTTCTCTTGGTGGTCCTACTCTTGATTAAAAAAAAATTAAGATGTAAGATTAAGGTAGTTTTGAAGGAGAAAGACAAGTTTAAAAATATGTGTAAATTGCATGTGTATATACATACACGTAAATTAATTTTTAAATTTAACTTCTTTAGTTTGGAATTCAGAGTTACTTAAGAAAGTAGTTGCAGCTAATTTATAATCTCCAACAGCATTATCTGAAAAAAATTCATTTGATTCATTATGATCCCTAAAATCCTATATAATATTTATGTTTTCTCTATAGTCACATTGTAACAAATTGGACTTGTGATACATATGGATCTTCTAGTTCATTTTTATAATAAATTGTTTATATTTAGTAAATAAATAATTACAGTTGACCCGTGAATAATGTGGGGGTTAGGGACTCTGATTCCAGTGCAGCTGAAAATCTAAGTATAACTTTTGATTTTCCCAACTTAGCTACTAATAGCCCACTATTGACTGGAAGCCTTCCTGATAACATAAACGGTCGATTAACACCTATTTTGTTTGTGCTGCATTATTATATACTGTGTTCTTACAGTAAAGTAAGCTAGAGAAATGAAGCTGTTAGAAAATCAGCAGGAAAAATATATTGACTTTTCATAAAGCAAAAATGGATCCTCAGAAAGGTCTTCATCTTTATCATCTTCAGGTTGGTTAGGCTGAGAAGGAAGAAGAGAGGTTGGTCTTGCTGTCTCCGGGTTGCAGAGGCAGAGGAAAATCTGCATATAAATGAACCCCTGCAGTTCAAACCCTTGCTGTTCAACGATGAACTGTATTACCTAATAATTTGTGTCACTAAGAAAGTAACTATCTTTAGAACCGGGAACTCAACAATCCCTTTCTCGTAGAATAAATAAATGGCCATAAGAACTGTAAAACTGAACCAGTGTGCACACATACGAATTGGGGATTATTTTTTGAAGGTATCTACTGAGTGTAGAAGACAGAAAAGCAATTCCTTTTGAGAAGCACAAGTTATGTTACATATTCTTACATAAGCAAAATGGTTTTATCTGTCATAGTTTACACACGTACACG
Organism: Piliocolobus tephrosceles; assembly: GCF_002776525.5. Lineage (NCBI taxonomy): Eukaryota > Metazoa > Chordata > Mammalia > Primates > Cercopithecidae > Piliocolobus > Piliocolobus tephrosceles. Next base: position 112,825,220 of record NC_045437.1, on the reverse strand, counting down.
CACATACACATGTGCATTCAGGTGTGCCCATACACACACACACACACACACACACAAAGTTAAAAGTCCTGCTGATTCTTAATAAGCAAATCCACTGTCTGCAGGGAGCAGTGAATAACACATCCTACAATTTGGATGCAATCCTTTTGGCTTTTTGACTTGTTCTGTGATGAACTGCCTTTAATGGGTGAACTGTGTTTTTAGTTTTATAAGAAATAAAAAAATTAGAAGCAAGTAAAAGGAACTCTATGATCAGTAGTAAACTATTATACTATATTCAATGGTTAGGTTTTTCTCCAGTTATACAAGTTACTTGAATGATGCACAACTAATTAATTAATTATTATTATAAGAGATGGGTCCTCTCTATGTTGCCCAGGCTAGAATACAGTGTCTATTCGGTGGTACAATCATAGGTCACTGTAGCCTTAAACTTCTGGGCTCAAGCAGTCCTCCTACCTCATCCTCCTGAATAGCTGGGACTATAGCCATGTATAGTTACATCTAGCCAGGTACACAATCATTTATTTATTTATTTATTTATTTATTTATTTATTTATTTATTTATATTTATTTATTTATTTTTGAGACAGATCTCCCTCCCTCTGTTGCCAGTACTGGAGTGCAGTGGTGTGATCTATCTTGGCTTCTTGCAACTTCTGCTTTCTGGCCTTAAATGATCCTTTCACCTCAGCCTCCCAGGTAGCTGGGACTACAGGCGTGCACCACCATGCTTGGCTAATTTTCCTTTTAAGTTTTTTTTTTTCTCTCTCTCTCACTATATTGCCCAGGCTGATCTGGAAGTCTGGAACTTCTGGGCTGAAGTGATCCTCGTGCCTCGGCCTCCCAAAATGCTAGGATTTTGCAGATAGGAGCCACCACACCTGGCCTGCACAATTATTATAAAAAGGAATTAAGCCCAGTTAAATTGCAGAAAGTTGACCACCTTTTCATTTTTTTTGTAGAAACATTCATATTGTAAACATATGGTCAATCATCAAGATTTTCTTTTATTTTATTCTGGTAAAACTAGGATTGCTGCTTCTTTCACATTGTTTTCTAACACATTTATTTCTTTTATGGCTTTAATCAATTTGATATAGAAATACAGGAATCTCCAAGTCAAATATCAAGGAAAGAAAAGAAAACAAAAACAGATTAGGGAAAGTTATTCTGTGAAATAGCTCTGATTATAGTCACGTACATATACCATGTCAACTTAATAAAAACCTTATGTAATGCATTTGTGACAGGGGTTCCCAAGATCACCCCCAGGTTTGGTAATTCACTAGAAGGACTCACAGGATTCAACAAATAGTCATATTCAGATCTTTAATTGATTACAATGAAAGGGTACAAGCAAAATGAGAGGGAAAAGGTGCATGTGGTCAAGTCTGGAGGAAACCAGGGCACAAGCTTCCAGGAGTTCTCTCCTGTGGAGTTCCCAGGATCTGCTTAATTATCCCAGCCTCACATTTTGATAACCCATGTGCAGTGATGTCTGCCAGTACCAGAGTCTCATTAGAGACTCAGCACCCAAGGTTTATTATGGAGGTTACTCTCCCTCACATGTACCCACATTCCAGACTCCCAGAAGGAAAGCAATCGTTCAGATTAACCACACTGTTTCTATAAACACTTTAGACACAGTGAGCCAGTCTTAGGGCACGGTGGGAACCCTCCCAATTCCAATTTCCTAAACACCAGTCAAGGGCCAGCCTTGCATGCAGGCCTTTCTAAGGACGGCAGTCTCTTGCTTGCTATATGAAATCTTTTCTGCACAACAGTTTTAGCCCCAACTTAATTTTTGGTGCTGTTTTAAAATTTCATTTTAACAGCAAATACTATTGTAAGGTAAGGTAACTTGGTACTAGTTTCTGATGTATGATCCATCCTGTGTTGCAATGCTGGTGACTCAGGTATTTGAATGAAAGTTACCATAGCAATATTAGGCAATTATAATCTATCCTTATCTCTTTAACCTTTCAGTAAAAGTGTTAAATTGAATAAGCATAATAATTTCTGAGTTAAAATGAGAATAAAAATGGTCTTTTATTTTGATTATACAAATAATCTAGTTTTCATATCGTGCTAAATCCCTGTTTAGGGTTATGAAATAAGGTAAGATATTCAGTCATTTTATCAATATTTTCTTGCCTAAGCTTGCAATTAAATTTGTTTTGTGTATTTTCTATGCTGCGATTTGAGAAACCATGTTCACATGCTGTTAGTTACTTTGGTCTTTAATGATCTCCAGTTTTTAGGGTCACCGTGTCCTGCTTAAATATATCATAATAACAGATTCAGTGAATATATTTTATTTTTTATTTTAATTTTTATTCTGGAAATCCTGGGATGCATAGACAGTGAATATGTTTTTAAATCATTTGCTTTATTTCTTATAGCAGTTTTAGGTTCACAGCAAAATTGAGAGGAAGTTATAGAGATTTCTCCTATGTTCCATGCCTCCCACACATGCACTGCCTCCAAGCAGTTTCCACCAGAGTGGTACATTTGTTACAACTGATGAACCTACATTGACATATTATAATCACTCAAAGTTCGTAGTTGACGTCAGGCTTCGTTCTTAATACTGTACATTCTGTGAATTTGGACAAATGTGTGATGACATGTATTTATGTATTATAGACAGAACAGTTTTACTGCCCTAAAAATGCTGTGTTCTATGCCTGTTCATCTCTCCCTTTCTCCCTAGCAACTGCTGGGAACCACTGATCTTTTATCTGTCTTCCTAGTTTTACTTTTTTCAGGAGAGTCATATAGTTGAAATAATACAGTTGATATCTTTTTGAATAGTTAAAAAAGTAAAAAAGTTCCATGGTAATTGAATGTAGTCATTTAAGATGTTCTTTATCCTTGCTTTTGTTTTTCTTTTGCTTCTTTATCATTGTAAGGTCTGATGACATATGCTTTACATACTTAGGAAACATGATTTGTACAGACCTTTGCCAGATAATGGAAAGGGTTGAGGAAAATGACACCATGCAGGACCACACAGCACAAACTGGAGCATCTTGCTGTATGAGGTGGCTCCAGATAGACTCTCTAGCAATGGAAGGGGAGAAGCTCAAGAGGTTGTACTTTAAAAAACTGGAATCACAAAGTCTTTCATACTTAACCTTTGGTTGGAAATAAGACCAGGCAGTGAATGCTGTAGGTAAATACATATGTTCCTCACTGATCCTCTTCCTTTGAGGGATGAGTTTGAAAACAGTCTGTGTTATGATGTCATGACTCACCTGCACCTAGATTCTCTGTCATAAGGGATGGCAGTTTTGCTTTACATGAGGTGAAAAAGAATTTTTTTCTCCTACTAGGGAAAGGGACAAGCATTGGCACATTCTGGTAGCAAGAGGGCATTGATTTCTTTCTATATATTTTTCACATCATACAGTACTGCCTGGCAGCCTGGAACACCTCCCCAGTGTTTCTTAAGCTTCTCTGTGAATGTGAAGTGTGATTCAGAGCAGATAAGCTCTTAAAGGAGTGATCTTTCCGCTGGTTCTTTCTGTGGGAGGTAAAATGGCAGGTGAATTTGGGCCTTGTTGTACATAGGGCAGAGTATATAACTGCAACTAAGGAAACCACCCAGCACCTTCCCCAGAAGAGTGTTAGCCAGAGTAGCACATTGATCTCCCTTGAGTTCTTCTCCACTGGCAACTGGAAAGTTTTTGCAAGGATCCCTGTTGCTGCTCTGATTCCTATGTTTTGCTGGCTTCTGGTGATAGGGTGTTTTATCCTAAACTCAGCAGTTTTAACTGAAGAGCTAGAGAGGCTGTGTTGTGTTACAACCAAATAAGTGCAGTAGTTCCCCATTAACTATGGGAGATAACATTCCAAGACCCCCACCAATGAATGCCTGAAACCGCAAATAGTACTGAAGCACACACTGGTTTTTCCTACACATACATAACTGTGATAACATTTAATGTATAAATTAGGCACAGTAAGAAGTGAACAATAACTACAAATAGAAAATTATAATAATATACTGTCATACAAGTTATTGTGGTCTCTTGAAATATATTGTACCGTTCCCACCCTTTTTCTTGTGATGCTGTGAAGTGATACAATGCCTATATAATGAGATGAAGTGAGGTGAATGACAGAGGCATTGTCATGCAGTGTTCGGCCACTTTTCAGCCCCTGAGTCTAAGTCAAAAAAAAAGATCATGAGGTTTGAGTGATCCTAGATGGTCAGGCCTTAATGGTGTTGGTGGCTGGGTACAGGAGGAGACCATGTTGATGACTAATGGGTGGACAGCATGTGCAGTGTGGATGCACTGCAGGACGGTTCACATCCTGGGCTGGATAGACGGGGCTGAAGATTTCATTGTGCCTCTCAGAATGGCACACTAAAACTTATGACCTCTTAATTTCTGGAGTTTTCCATGTATATTTTTGGAATACAGTTGACTGTTGGTAACTGTAACCACAGAAATCAAAACTGCAAATGTAAAATCTCTGGATGTTAACTCATTTCTTGGTGTACAATTCTTAAAATCCTTAGGATTTCCAAAGTGACGTCTTTTTGTATGCTAATAATCGATGGCTGCAAGCCCCTAGGTAGCTTCAGGATGGGAACTGGTCACCATCCTGAAGACATGATTGATTAGAGGGTTGAGATCTTCTGTCTCACTCTGGAGACTCCGGGGAGGAGAGAAGAGCTGAAGGTTGTCAGTCACCAGTGGCCAGTGATTAAGCAGTGATGCCAGTGTAATGAAGTTTTCATCAAGACCCACAGTGACTGGGCTTGGAGTGACTGGCTGAATGCACGGGAGGTTTCTACAGGGTGGTGTGTCCTGGGAGGGCATGGAATCTCCGTGCCACTTCCCCCATTCTTTGCACTATGCGTCTCTTCTTCTGTATCTTTTGTAATGTCATTCATAGCAAACTGGTAAATGTGTTTCCCTGAGTACTTTGAGCCACTCCAGCAATTCAATTTAACCCGAAGAGGGAGTCCTGGGAACCCCATTTTGAAGCCAGTTGGTCAGAAGGTCTGGAGTTTCAGACCTAAGACTGATGTAGGGAGGCAGTCTCATGGGACTGAGCCCTTTACCTGTGGAATCTGATGCCATCTCCAGACAGTGTGTGAGAATTGAATGAGAGGACGCCCAGTTTGTGTCATCTGCAGAAATGATTGCCTGCTTGTTGGTGGGAAAAACCCTGCACTCGTTTGGTCACAGGAGCCTTCTTTGTTGCTGATTGTTGCTGTGAGGTGAGAGCAGAGAAGAACAGGTCAAATGTGTCTTCCCCACACATACAGTGGATAAGGGGTACTACTGCACCCTCTGTTTGAACTGCCTGTCATGTTTTGGTCCAGAAATCATGCTCTTTGACACTGTTCTGCTAACAATACCGTTTTTAGTCAATCTCATAGGGTTTGGCTAGGATGACTTGTATACTGCGGTTTACTTGTAGATGCCAAATTTTATAAAGTTATTCTTCTTTGCATTTAATAAATACAGAGTAAGGGAAGTAAGAGTTCTTACTGCATTCATTATCTACTAATAGGTATAATTAATATTAATTCTAATAAGGTCCCAGTTATACTCCCAAAGGAATGCTTTATAACAAAGCATCAGTCCTGTTTTTTTTTTTTTTTTTTAAAAAAAAAGAAAGAAAAAAACATAGTCTGAAGTCTGCACACAAGTATGCATAATTGTTTTTTGTGAAGGTGGAGTCTTACTGTTTCCCAAGCTGGCCTCAAACTTCTGTGTTCGTCAAGTGATCTTCCTGCCTCAGCCTCCCAGGTAGTAGGGAATACAGGCATGCATCACTGTGCCTTCTTATGCTTTTAATATTCCATACTATTATTATTGATTGAAAATGCATTTTACCTTTTTCTTTAATAGATTCTGGGAGTTCTGATGAATCTGTAGTCAGGTGGGATTTTACAGATTTAAAAAATTATGTTAACCAAGGAAACATAGATGGAAGAGATTAATATCTGTTGAGTGCTGTATTCTGGGCTAACCCCCTATTATGTGCTTATACACGTATCACCCCATAAAGCCATCGCAACATCTGTGTTCTTATAACCTGCTGTTTATTACATAGGTAACTGTGGTTTAGAGGTTGATTAATTGGCTCATCCCATAGTTAACAAAGTAGCTGACCCACAGTTAAACCATCAGCCCGCCTGGCTTCCAGATCCCTTCTCTTGCTCCTCAGCATAGATTGATAGCGATCTGTGCAGCTCTGGGATCAAGGTATGTGTCAGAATCAGATTAACTTAGTCAAATCTAGTTACATGTTAACTCTCATTTAAGGTTATTGTTAGAAATGTGGTTAGTCCAAGAGTTTCTCCTAATAAATTTGACCATTTCAGTGGTTGCCAATATCTTATTTTTACCATTACAGGCTTTAGGGCAAAGTAAAGGTTTGGCCATAGGATTATAAGTTTTACAAAAGCGAGATTAGGCAAGTCTTGGAAATTATTTGACTTCCCAGTTTGGTTTTCCCTTTAGGCTAGTATTTCTGCTTACTTCCATACTTATTTTTAGACTTTTTTCTTTTTCCATGACATTTCTATAATCCTGTCTTGATGTTTTAAAACTTTTTCCTCTGCTTTTCCTGGTGTTTCTTTTGCTGTATTATTTTTTAAAAATCTGCTGGCTATGTGTTCCCAGTTTTCCTATAGACAGAATCAAAAGCACATAGAATTACAGAATTTTAAGGAATCATAGGACAAATTAAAATACCCGCTAATATTTCATCCTGTGTTAAGCATTCTGGTCAAGTGTTTCTCTAGATAGAGAACATGAGACTCAGAGAGATTAGGATAGTCTTTTGTTTGTTTGTTTTTTACATAGGAAGTGGCAGAAATGAGGTTTCAACTCATTTTAAAGCTAAGTACTTGTCCTTTTTTATCCTATTGGCATGTTTTTCTGTTTGTTTTTTCTTTTGTTTTTTGAGACAGAGTCTCGCTCTGTCTCCCAGGCTGGAGTGCATGGTGCGATCTGGGCTCAATGCAACCTGTGCCGCCTGAGTTCAAGCAATTCCCCTGCCTCAGCCTCCCGAGTAGCTGGGATTACAGGCACTTGCCACTACACCTGGGTAATATTTGTATTTTAAGTAGAGATGAGGTTTCAGCATCTTGGCCATGCTGATCTTGAACTCCTGACCTCGATCCACTCGTTTCCCCCACCCAAAGTGCTAGGATTACCGGCATGAGCCATGACGCCTGGCCTGGCATGTGTTTTAATAATGCAAAGTGGGGCGGGGCACAGTGACTCACAACTGGAGGTCCTCATTTGCATGAGCTCAGTTTTTCCTAGCAGTCAATAGCAAAGCGAGTCCAGCTGTTTACCCTTCTCGTTAATGGCATCAAGCCCAGGGTTTGAGAGCCATTTTCATTGACCCCAGACGACCTGTTCATAGCTGTCTTCATTGTGCCCTGTCTTCTTCCAGGCCTGTTCTCAGTGGTCCTCATCTAAACCAGCCAAGGTGTTCTCTGTCATCCACATGACAGCCAGCACAGATGTCCATAGCCATCCTCATCGAGGCCAGCCAATTTGTTCACACCCATGCTTATTGGAGCCAGCCACCCTCATAGAGGCCATCCGTGGTATTGACAGCCATACTCACTAAAGCCAGCCCATGTGTCCATACCTGGCCTCAGTGGGTCTAGCTCAGGTGTTCATAGTTTTCCTCATTGAACTTCATCCAGGTGTTCCGAGCAAGTCCCATGGTCCCAGGCCAGGTGTTGACAGGTATCCTCAATGGGGACAGCCCAGGTGTTCCCAGCTGTCTTAATTAGGCCAAATGCAGATGCTCATAGCTGCCTCACTGGGCTCAGCCAGAATGAATAAGGCTATGCTCCTAAGCCCACACCAGGTATGTATAGCTTTCCACATTGGGGTCAACCCAGGTATTCATAGCCATATGCTTTGGGCCCATCCCCATTATTCCAAGTGGTTTCACTGGGCCCAATCCAGGTGTTCACAGCCATTCTCATTGGTCTGGCACAGGTGTTCATAGGTATCCTCCTTGGCCTCAGGCCACATGTTCACACTTGATCTGACTGGGCCCAGACTAGGTCTGCAAAGCTGTCTTAACCGGGAGCAGCCCATGCTTTCACAGCGGTCTTCACTGGTGCTGGCCGGGTTTCTCAAAGCTGTCACTTGGCCGAACCTTGGTGTACATAGCCGTCCTCATACAGCACAGCTCGGGTATCCGTAGCCGTCCGCACTGGGGCCAGCTCAGGTGTTCCCAGCCATCCTCATTAGTCTCAGCACAGGGGTTCACAGCTGTCCTCATTGGCTGAGCCCAGTTGTTCATCGCAGTCATTACATGAGCAAGACCGGGTATTCATGGCTGTTCTCATTGGGGGTGAGCCCAGGAGCTAATAGTGCTCCTCATCTTGGTCAACCCAGGCATTCACAGCCGTCCTCATCATGAGCAGTTTCAGTGTTCAAAGCTCTCCTTCTGTGGCCAGCCTGGTTGCTCACTGCTGATTTTACGGGGCCCAGCCCAGGTTTTCCCAGCTTCTCTCACTGGGGCTAGCGCAGGTGTTCAAGGCTTTCCTTACTGGGCCCAGGCCACGGGTTCATAGCCGTCTCCATCAGAGAAAGCCAAGGTGTTCACAGCCATCCTTTCCAGGTCCAGCCAAAGTCACACTCACCTGGGCCCAGGCCTGGTTTTAATAGTCATCCTTAGTGGGATTAGCCCAGTTGTTCACAGCGTCTTTCTCGGTGTGGGTTTAGGTGTCGAGAGCCATTCGTCTTGGGCCAAGCCACCTGTTCACTGGCATCCTCATGGGGGCAGGCTCAGGCGCTCACAGTGGCTCTCACTGAAACCAGGGCAGGTGTTTTGGCTGTCTTCACTGGGCCCAGCCTAGACATTCGTAGCTGTGCTCAAGCCGACCAGCCACGGTGTTGACAGCTGTCTTCATGGCAATCATCCCTGGTGCCACAGCTGTCCTTATTGGCTTAGCCCAAGTGTTCTCAGCCGTAGTCTTTGGACCCAGGCCAGGTGTTCACAGCCATCCTCATGGACCCAGCCCTGGTTTTCACTGCTGGTCTAAGTGAGCCCAACTAAAGGGTTCACAGCTGTTGATTTTGGGCCGCATCCAAACACTCCAAGCTGTCCTTAGAGGGCCCAGCCAAGGTATTCACAGGTGTCCCCAGTGATAAGTAGCCCAGGTGTTAGTCCTTGTCCCCAGTGGGCCTAGACCAGTGTTCACAGACATCCTCATTGGGCCAGCCCAGGAGTTTAATGCTGACCCTACTGGGCCCTGCCTAGCTCTTCACAGCTGTCCTCACTGGGCCCAGGCCAGGTGTTCACAGCCATCCCATCAAGGTCAGCCCAGGAGTTCACAGCCTTCCTCATTTGTATGAGCTCATTATTTCATAGCTATCAATATCAAGACAAGTCCAGGAGTTCACGCATCCCTTCAATAACATCAAGTTCAGGGTTAAAAACCATTTTCATTGGCCCCAGGCCACCTGTTCATAGCTGTCTTCATTGTGTCCAGCCCAGGGCATCGCAGCTGTCTTCATCCAGGCCTGCACCAGTGTTCACAGTGGTTCTCAACGAAGCCAGCCAAGGAGTTCTCTGTTGTCCACATGACAGCCAGCCCAGATATCCACAGCCGTCATCATCGAGGCCAGCCGGTTTGTTCAAATGTGTGCTAATTGGTGCCATCAACCCTCACAGAGGCCATCCCAGGTATTGACAGGCATCCACACTGGGCCCAGCCCAGGTGTCCACACCTGTCCCCATTGGGCCTAGCCCTGGTGTTCCTGGCTTTCCTCGCAAAACTTCTCCCAGTTGTTTTCAGCAGTTTTCATGGTCCCAGGCCAGGGCTTCACAGATGCCCCCAGTGGGGACAGCCCATTTCTTCACCGTTGTCTTACTAAGGCCTGGTACAGATGTTCATAGCTGTCCTCATTCTGCTCAGTCAAAATAAACAGAACTGTCCTTCTGAGCACACACTAGGTGTTTCTAGCTGTCCACATTGGGGTCAGCCCGGGTGTTCACAGCCATATGTTCTGTTCTGGGCCCATTCCAGTTATTCAAAGCTGTCCTCTTGGGCCCAGCCCTGGTGTCCACAGCCATCCTCATTGGTCCCGGCACAGGTGTTCACAGCCATCCTCCTTGGCTCCAGGCCAGATGTTCACATTCAGTCTCATTGGGCCCAGACCAGGTGTGCAAAACTCTCTTAACTGGGAGCAGCCCGTGCTTTCACAGTGGTCTTCACTGGTGCTGGCCAGGTTGCTCTAAGCTGTCACAGGGCCAAACCTTGGAGTATGTAGCCATCCCCATGCAGCACAGCTCAGGTATCCACAGCCGTCTTCACTGGGGTCCGCTCAGGTGTTCCCAGCCATCCTCATTAGTCTCAGCACAGGGGTTCACAGCTGTCCTCATGGGCTGAACCCAGTTGTTCATCACATTACTTGAGCATGGACAGGTATTCACGGCTGTTCAAATTGGGGGCGAGCCCAGGAGCTAATAGTGCTCCTCATCTGGGCCAGCCCAGGCATTCACAGCCATCCTCATGGTAAGTAGTTTCCGTGTTCAAAGCTGTCCTTCTGTGGCCAGCCTGGTTGTTCACTGCTGATTTTACTGGGCCCAGCTCAAGTTTTCCCAGCTTCCCTCACTGGGGCTAACACAGGTATTCAAGGTTTTCCTCCTTGGCCCAGGCCACGGGCTCATAGCCGTCTTCATCAGGGAAAGCCAAGGTGTTCACAGCCATCCTTTCTGGGTCCAGCCAAAGTAGCCCTCACTTGGGCCCAGCCCAGGTGTTAATAGTCGTCCTCAGTGGGGACGTGTTCTTCAGCCCAGTTGTTCACAGTGTCTTTCTGGGGGTGGGTTTAGGTGTCGAGAGCCATTCGTCTTGGGCCAAGCCAGCTGTTCACTGGCATCCTCGTGGGGGCAGGCTCAGGCACTCACAGTGGCTCTCACTGAAACCAGGGCAGGTGTTGTGGCTGTCTTCACTGGGCCCAGCCTAGACATTCGTAGCTGTGCTCAAGCCGACCAGCCACGGTGTTGACAGCTGTCTTCATGGCAATCATCCCCGGTGCCACAGCTGTCCTTACTGACTTAGCCCAAGTGTTCTCAGCTGTTGTCTTTGGGCCCAGGCCAGGTGTTCACAGCTGCCCTCACAGACCCAGCCCAGGTTTTCATAGCCGCCCTCACTGGGCCCAGCTCAGGGATTCATAGCTGTTGACTTTGGGCCGAGCCCAAACACTGCAAGCTGTCCTTAGAGGGCCCAGCCAAGCTCAGTGATAAGGTGTTTGTACTTGTCCTCGTTGGGCCAAGACCAGTGTTCACAGACGTTTTCATGGGGCCAACACAGGAGCTCCATGCTGACCTCACTGGGCCCTGCCTAGCTCTTCACGGCTGTCCTCACTGGGCCCAGGCCAGGTGTTCACAGCTATTCCCATTAAGGTCAGCCCAAGGGTTCACAGCCTTCCTCGCTTGTATGAACTCAGGTTTTTACAGCAACAGTTTTTTATAGCTATTATTATCAAGCCATTCCTGTGAGTTCAGGCCTCCCCTCCATTGACATCAAGCCCAGGGTTAAGAGCCATTTTCTTTGGCCCCAGGCCACCTGTTCATAGCTGTCTTCATTGTGTCCAGCCCAGTGCTTCCCAGCTGTCTTTATCCAGGCCTCACCAGTGTTCACAGTGGTTCCCATGTAAGCCTGCCAAGGAGTTCTCTGTCATCCACATGACAGCCAGCCCAGATGTCCACAGCCATCCTCATTGAGGCCACCCAGTTCGTTCACACGTGTGCTAACTGGTGCCGGCCGCCCTCACAGACGCCATCCCAGGTATTGACAGCCATCCACACTGGGCCCAGCCCAGGTGTCCACATCTGTCCCCATTTGGCCTAAGCCTGGTGTTCATAGCTTTCCTCACAGGCCTTCTCCAAGTTGTTACCAGAAGTTTCCATGGTCCCAGAGCTGGGTTTCACAGATGTCCTCAGTGGGGACAGCCCATCTGTTCACTGTTGTCTTCATTAGGCCTGGTGCAGATGTTCACAGTCGTCCTCGTTCGACTCAGCCAAAATGAACAGAACTGTCCTCCTGAGCGCACACCAGCTGTTTCTAGCTGTCCACATTGGGGTCAGCCCGGGTGTTCATAGCCATATGTTCTGGGCCCATCCTGGTTATTCTGTGCTGTCCTCTTCGACCGCAGGTGTTCACAGCCATCCTCGTTGGTCCTGGCACAGGTGTTCACAGCTATCCTCCTTAGCTCAGGCCAGATGTTCACACTCGATCTCACTGGACCCAGACCAGGTCTGCAAAGCTGTCTTAACCGGGAGCAGCCCATGCTTTCACAGCGGTCTTCACTGGTGCTGGCTGGGTTTCTCAAAGCTGTCGCTTGGCCGAACATTGATGTACATAGCCGTCCTCATGCAGCACAGCTCGGGTATCCATAGACGTCCCCACTGGGGCCGCTCAGGTGTTCCCAGCTATCCTCATTTGTCTCAGCACAGGCGTTCACAGGACACAGCCTAGGCCACCACGAAGGCTCTGCTGCCCTCTAGAAAGATCTGCCCCCAAGCCTCACTCGCACTGCCATTAATGCATCCGACCAGGCACACCCCACAGGCAGGCTGCAGCAAGAGGACCCGGGAGCTCCTCACCCTTAATAAAAAAGAGCGCTGAGCTTATTTAAAATGGATATCCAAGCTAGAAGCATATTCACAACGCCTTCATGTTTTTGTCTTCATAAATCTTGCTTTCCTGAAAAAGGTTTTTTGCTTAGTCAAAGTTACTTTTTTCCACTCTGTCTTGCCACTCTTGGTGCATGCATAAAAAATCCTAGAATAGCTTCTGGTGGCCTGGGACTTCCTGGGAAAAATGAAAAGGTGCCACAAATCCCATTTTGGGGAAAATCTCTGTTTTCTTTATCGAACCCCTGGAATTAAAGGTGAATAAGGACCTCTCGAAAGCTGTCTTTATCTTCTAGCTATGCTTGTTTATTAAACCCTGAAAGGTGTTTCCCTAGACCCGTCCTTAAAAGGACCTCACCAAGAGACCAATAATCCAATTCAAAATTAGCAAATGTAAATCTTATAATACATCTTTTTTGGTTGTCTGTGTGGCTATATATGTGTTATGTGTGCAGTGTCTATTAAAAAGAACTCTAATTAATCAGTTGACCTAAGAAAGATTAGGACTTAAATGAAATATTTTTAAAGGAAATGTTAAGCCAAGTAATACTGTGTATGTTACCATTTTACTTAATTCTTCAGTTGAAACAAAATTGTGGGGTTTTTATTATGTGTGCGTGCTTTTGCTAAATGTCCTAGTTAGCTGTACTGAGATATACCAGCAGTATTTATGGTTTAAGTTTTAATTCTTAGGTATTTTCTGCAGCTCTGACTTTAGTTTACGAAGACACACTAAACTGTATTGCACAGTTCACAATTTAATTACTTAAGGGATCAATCTGGGCATTGTTCTTGGTCTTAAATTTAACAGCAAACACAGGACATGTGTATCATCACTATATTAATTTTCAAAGGCTTTTCTTTGACATTTAAAACCGTGACAACAGATGTTCACATTTGATGTGTATAGACACTTAACAATGTATTTATTAATTTTATTACAAAATTTCATAAACCTTGTTTTTCAAAATAAATTTATATCAAATCCGGCTTCCCAGAAATGATAACAGTTAAGTATGTCAATGTAATAAATGTGTATGTCAGTGTACCTCAGGAGAAATGTGTTCTTGAAAATAGTGGAGACTTGGCAACCAAAATCATTTTTAAAATCTTACACAAAACCCTTGTGCCTTTCCACAAGGGTCTTCTAGGCTTTATTTGAGGGCAGTTGCCTCGAGCACTACTTCCCAATTGGTTTTCTAATGTCACCAAGTGAAGAAAAGACCTGTGCACACAGGACACAGCATGGTCTGATGCTCACAGTGTTTTCCTTTCTCTCTGCAGACGTTCTCAGCAATTCGGGCAAGCTGTATGTACTCTGGGATCACCGCTTTGCTAGGTAAAAATCTTAGTGTGAGAAAGGTGACACTTTTCTCCCCACATTCTGGATTGAGCTTCTTGCTGGAAATGAGGTTTGGTCAGTTTGGTGTAAAAAAAAGAATGAAGAGTTGAGTCAACAACTGTGGCCATCCACTGTAGTTCCCAGAAGCAGTGATGTCATTTAAATAGGAATAGGGTGCATCGGGGTGGAGAGGTATGGAGGGGAGAGTCTGTGTGGAGTGATGGTGAACGCCTTTGGGAGTGTGTGTGCATTTCTCTAGAAAGCATGGTCTCCTGTGCAAAGCACGACCCAAGGATCAATGTTCTAGAAACAACATTCCATCCCCACATCAGTCAACACTGCATCCTTCACCACAGCTGTACCGGAAGGTCAGTTGAACATCCCCTGTCCTCAGATTGGAGATGGTGGAGAGATGAATTTCCCAAACTCTCAATTTCCTGAATGGAAAAGGCAAATGTGAACTCAGGAAGGGGTGAAAGGTTGACGTGATGGGCTGCTGCTCCGCAGTCGTCACGTGGCCCTGGTATAACTCGTCACCACAGCAGGGAGTTCCAGCATCTGTGTGTGCATGTGGAGGCACGACAGCCTAGAGAGATCCCAACACTGCCCAGCACTGTAAGATGTTCTCAGTGATGGCGAAAGGCAGGGTAGCAACACAGTGGACTTTGGGGTGGTCCTTCATGTGAAACACACGTAGGGGAGTCACAGGCTTTTGGCTGCAGTGGTGGTGTCAGTTCTCAGCTGCTGTTCAAAAGCAGGGAATAATCAGGGACATGTCCCATTGTATTTAAAGATACGATTGGACCCAATGGGGAGGCTCATGCCTGTAATCCCAGCACTTTGAGAGGTTGAGGCAGGAGGATCACTTGAGCCCAGGAGTTTAAGATCAGCCTGGGCAACATAATAAAACCACATCTCTACAAAAAATACAAAAATTAGCCGGGCGTGGTGACGTGCTCCTATAGTCCCAGTTTCTCAGGAGGCTGAGGCAGGAGGATTGCTTTAGCCTTGCAGGTTGAGGCTGCAATGAGTCACAATTATGCCACTGCATCTCATCTGGGTGACAGAGTGAGACCCTGTCACAAAAAAGCAAACCAAACCAAAGCAAAAATCATGAGGACCACAAGCCTTAGAAATGCTCTAGTTTAGTGACACACACCCAAGAGACAGTGCCCAATATGATCTGAAAACACAACTTGGGTGTTAACCTGGTGCCCCTCTTCCCCTCTAACATTGGGCTAGAGAGGATCAGTGCCACACGTGCTGCCCCCATGACGCGCTGTCCCAGTGTCGGAGCCAGTGTGAGTGTGAGCAGCAATCGACTCCATGGCGACACGCACACGTTGTATGGAAAAGAGAGTGGAAGGACAGATAGCCCGTGCTAAATAAGGGTTATCTTTAAATGGGAAAAAAACTGAGTATTTTCAAAGCTTTGTTTCATTGTCCTAAAAACAAAGAGTTAGTGAATAAATATAACATTTTAGTTAGAATTAAATCTTCTCTTTAAAGTTGCTTGTCAAGTAGAAAACCTCTAGGAGGGATGATAGTCACAGCAGCAGCACAGGTGGATTCTAGGGAGGAAATGATGTTGGAAGGACTCAGGAAGGGAGGGCAAGTGAGCTGGGGTCAGATTAGGAAGCAGGAGTCCTGAGAGGCTGCAAGGACACAGTCTGCCCTGGGTGGTGTGCCCTGTTGGAGATGGGCTATTTCACGTTGATGAGGTGACCTGGAGTTAGAAAGCCTTTCCTCCCTGCTCCTCTCCTGCACCTGCTGCCCTCCATCCACAGCCACGTCAACCAGTGGCTCGAATCATTGATGAGCAACACTGCCAAGGTGCTGACAGCCACTCTGTGTCCTCCTGGTTCCTGTTGAGGATCCCCTGGAAGGCCTCACCAATGAGCTCAGATGAGACTGCCCATGGCATTTGAAGCCACCTGGTTTCATCTGAGAGAAAGTTACTTTCTTAGCTTTATCTTATTGAATTAAAACAAGATATGATCGTATGTATCACAGGTGACTTAAATACAGTGTCCTTGGTGGGGGGAATTCTGAGTGAGTCTGTCCCCCACTGAGGCTTGATTTAAGGCAGCGGGAGAAAATGACAGCATCAGCCACGCCCTGAGCGGCAGTGAGCTTTTCCCTTAGTAGCTTTTCTCCTTGGGGCAAAATCACTTAATTGCCAAGCAACATGACCTTGAGAGGAAACATCCTCCAGGAGAAACTTCAGCATGAGTCGGTTTGTCCTGTTCTTCTTCTGTGTTCCTTTGAACACTGTTTCCCGTCTGGTTTTCTAATGTCACCAAGTGAAGAAAAGACCTGCACACACAGGATGCAGGATGGTCTGAAGCTCACAGTTTCTTTCTTTCTCTAAATACAGGCTGACAAACGCGCCAAAGAAAAAGGTGTGTGTTCTGGAATCACTCTTTTCTAAGGAAAGATCTTCAATGTTGCAAAAGGTGGCACTTCCTAGTCTGCTTTTGCTGGAGAGCCACTTTGGTTTGAGCTCCCTGACAGAAATGAGGTTTGGACTGTTTGGTGTTAAAAACACTGAGTCCAGTAAAGAACTGTGACCATCCACTCGAGTCGGGGAGGCAGGATTGTCATGTAGATGGAACAGTGTGGCGTGCCTCGGGGTGGGGAGGTACGGAGGAGAGTCGTGTGGAGTGATTGGGAACGTCTTGGGAGTGTGTGTGCATTTCCCCAGAAAGCATGTTCCCCTGTGCAGAGCGCAACCCAGGGAGCACTTTTCCTAAAAAATTGCATCACCACTGCACACTTCACTAAAATAACGCATTCATCCTCCACCACAGCTGTACCTGAAAGTAAATTTTATATCCTCATCCTCAGATAGAGATGGTGCGGAGATGAATTTCCCAGGCTCTCGATCTCCTAAATGGAAGAGGCGAATGTGAACTCAGGAATGGATGGAGGGTTGATGCACTGGGCTACTGTTGCGCACTCACCAGCCCTGGTATAACTCGTCATGCCAGGGAATTCCGGCATCTGTCTGATGTGGAAGGATGAGAGCCTAGAGAGGCCCCAAACGCTGAGCGTAGGGAGGTCTCAAAGGTTCCCTAACCCAGGGTAGGAATAGTCACATTTTCCATGGGACTTTGGTGTGATCATTAATGTGAAACACACACAGAGAGTTCACAGGCTGTCAGCAGCAGTGGTGGGGTCATTTCTCAGTTCGTGGTCAAAAGCAGAGAATAATCAAGGACATGCTCTATTGTATTTAATAACAGGATCATCACAAGCCTCAGAAATGCTCCAGTTGGCCAGGTGGGTGGCTCATGCCTGTAAACCTAGCACTTCAGGAGGCTGAGGCAAGAGGATGGCTTGAGTCCAGGAGGTGGAGATCAGCCTAGGCAACGTGGCAAAAACCCGTATCTACTAAAAATAATCAGCTGTGTGTGGTGGTGCACCTATATTAGTCCCAGCTATCTCGGAGGCTGGGTGGGGAGGATCACTTGAGCCCAGAAGGTGCAGGTTCCGGTGAGCAGAGATCAACTTACTGCAGTCCAGCTTGGGTGACAGAGACCGTTTATCAAAAAAATAATAAAGAGGAAAAATAAATGCTTTAGTTGAGGAGTAAACACATTGAAGACCCGGCACCGAATGTGGTCTCAAGGAACAACTTGGGTGTTAGCCTACCACCCATCTCCCCTGCACGGCTGGGTTGGGGAGGGTCCGCACCCTCACCTGCTGTCCCATGATGGACTGTCCCAGTGTCAGAGACCCTGTGTGTGTGAGCAGCAACGGACTCCCGACGCACACAGACATTGCATTGAGTGCCAGGACAGATAGCAGTTGTTAAGTAGGAGTTACCTTTAAATGAAAAAACAACTTACTATTTTTGAAGCTTTGTTTTATTGTCTTTAAAACAAAGGTTAGTGAATATATAGAATATTTTGGCTAGAATGAAATGTTCTTCCTAAATGAAGGTTTCTTTTTACCAAGTATAAAATATTCTAGAATGACAGATACACACATCAACACCACAGGTGAATTCTAGGGAGGAAATGACCTTGAAGGACTCAGGAAGGGAGGGCAAGTGAGCTTGGGTCCGATTAGGAGGCAGGAGCCCTGAGAGGCTGCAGGGATGCCCAGCCTGCCCTGGGTGCTGTGCCCTGTTCAAGATGGGCTATTTCACTTGATGAGGCGGCCTGGGGCTAGAAAGCTGTTCTTCCCTGCTCCTCCCTTGCACCTGCTGACCGTCACTCTTTGTCTTCCTAGGTTCCACCGAGGATCCAATGGAAAAACACCTCAGGGAGAAGAAAAAGGAGGCCCCATGGAAAGTGAAGGTCAGACCCCCTGCATTTGAGGAATACGGTTGCTTTCCTAGCTTTATCTTTCTGAATGAGCCTAAGAGATGAGAATCTGACAGTATGTATTATAGACGACCTATACAGTTGTCCTTGGTCAGGGGAATTCTGAGTGAGAGCCTGTTCCCCAGTGAGGCTTGATTTTAAATAGCAGGATAAAATGACAGCATTAGCCACACACTGTGTGGCCGTGAGCTTTTTCCTTAGCAGCTTGATTCTCTCCTTGGAACAAAATTACTTAGTTGCCAAGCCACATGGACTTGGAGGAAACATACTCCAAGGAAACTGTGTCTGTAGCATGAGGCGGTTTGTCCTGTTCTTTTGTGTTCCTTGAACTTCATCACTGTTTCCCATCTAGTTTTCTAATGTCACCAAGTGAAGAAAAGGCCTGTGCACGCAGCACACAGCATGGTCTGGCGCTCACAGCAATATGTTTTCTGTGATTACAGGAGGCCTGGAGAGAGCAGGAGAGTGGTATGTATGGGGGAATCCCTCCCGTGTGAATGAAGAATCCAGGTGATGAGGAATGTGCCACTGTCTCGCTGGCTTTCCTGCAGACAGGCAGCCGGAGTTGAGCTTCCTGTTGTAACTGAGGACCCAGGCTGTGGTGGAGAAGTGGTTGCTCCAGATAAGGAGAGACAGGCACATTCTGCAGTCCCTGAGAGGAACTGCATTCTCTGTATGTGGGGTGGAGTTGTGTGCATGGGACTGGCGTGTGTTGGCCAAGGTTGATCTATCCCAGAATCCTATTTAACTGGAGGGAGCCTCACAGCTCCTGGCCAGGGCAGCTGCTTCACACTAGTTGCAGCAGAGGTGGGAGGGGAGCCAGTTCCAGTGCGGGATGAGCTAAGCAAAGGGAGGGGCTGCCCCAGAGGCCAGGTGTTCCTTGCAAATCTCCCTTGTGACCCATAAGACATCACTTTGCTTGTTTTTCTGAGATGGATTTGGAATCATCAGTCCCAAAGTCTGTGACCTGCCACCCATGGGTGGAAGGATTCTGGCCATGGCTGGTCACTGTGAGAGCAGAGGTTAAGTCCTCCTTGTTCTTCTCATCCCAGAGCTCAGCCCCGGGCAGCCCATCTTGGGGCCCCAGTGATGTTCTGATGCGCACAGCCGTGCGCTGAGATAGACCACGAGTGTGAAAAGGCTTCCTGCTCACCCTCCGCAGTCTGCTGAGTCCCACACATTTCCAGGTTCCTGTGTGGATTCTGGTTCAGGGTCAGGGGGAAGTGCCTGGGCTCCCCTCTCTGTCTGCTGTTGTGGTCCCGTCTGCTCCTGGATCGTGAAATTAAGGATTAAAATAGCAGATATTGTGTATAGCTCACCATATTTTAAAGTCCATTAAAATAACTGCAGTAGGAGCATAGGTATTTTTAGGAAGGTTAAATGACATAGTAACATTTTTATGAAAAAGAGGATATTTACTAGGCTTCTTTCTGTGAGGAGACCCTGTCCTGGAGTGATGTCCTGCATTTGTGTTCTGCCTGTGTGAACACTGCCTACTTCACAGTGATGAGGGTGGCTTAGCCAGAGACCCGAGGCTCTGTCTCCCAGGGCTCTCCTGATGGTCTCCTCTGCCTCCTTCACCACCAGGGAGGGTGGCCCAGCAGCAGCTTGGCTCGTGCTCTCACCCACCTCCTCCACACACGCCAGCCCTGTGTGTCCGGCACCCAAGACTGCCAGAGGTCCTTCAGCAGCTCCCACGGCTGACAGAGACTCTATGTTTCCTAGCGACGATGGCTAGTGAGATACTTCCAGAAATGACCCTAGCTCTTTGCCAGGTAAAGTCTTCTTTCTTTCTTTGAGAGGAGAATTTTATTTCTCTTGGTTTATTTCCATTTTATTTGCATTATGATATGCAAATCTCACCATGGAAATTATAGATGAATTGCAGAATTTCTTGGTGGGCAAATGTAAGTAAGAGTCCACTACCAACTAAGAGCTGATTCAAGATGGCACCCGTAGGTGGCAGCTTCAGGGACAGACTGCATGGCAGAGGGCATTTTCCTCATGAGAAATGCTGGCTTTTAAAAAGAATGTAGAATTTGCAACCAAAAGAAATTGGTCTAGATAGAAGCAGCTGGACCCCATAAGAGTGGCACGTGTTCGTTTGAACATTCTACGGTGACCTGTCACTGAGGTCATCTGAAGATGGAGCCCTTGTCTATGGCCGTAGCACCCTGAGTGCACTCGCTGCCATCCCATGATGAAGATCCTGCCTCTGTCCCGGCTGCCACTCTGTGAACTGCCGTTTGACACTGCAGAGCCCGGAGACCAGTGGTGAAGACGGGAGGCGACCTTTGCTGCTCTTCTCAAGGTGTGCTCATTTCCCTCTTCTCAGTGCAGTTTCTTCAGATCAGCCGCTTGGACTTCAAATGTCTCCCTGATTTTTTTTTATTTCCCCAACTCCAGCTTGTCTATAGATGTACAAATTTTAGAGTTTTACGACTCAGTTTGTATTCTTGATTTTTCTATCAAGATTTTTGCCTTAAACATTTTCCTCTATTTAGAAAAATGTCCCATTTCCCATGCCAAGTTTATGCAGGCTTTTTGCTAGAATAGATCTGGAAGGAACACAGCAACACTGCCTTCACCAGATCCGGAGAATCTTGATACCAAGTGTGGTGTGAGACAGCCCACAAGAGGGAGATTACAGGCCAGTCTTCTGAATAGAGACATCCAAACCTGAAACCAAATATTAGAGCTGAATGCAGAGACTGCTACAAACAGTAATGAGTTATTTCATGATTTGAAACAATGTTGCCTCGTTTAAAGGTTTTGGGAATTGTTTTAAAGAAAAATTTAAAAGATAAATACAACTGAATGAATGTAAACAGTTATAAAATAGAAAACGTTACAAGGTGATAAAAGGCTTATGAAACATGTTTTATAACCTCATAATTTGTAATCCCAATCAAAACTGGGATAGATTTGTTATAAGGTCTTATTAAAATTAGCTACAGTATTAAACATACGCTAATATCAAACTAGAATTTTGGTTGAAAAGTAAGCTGTTCTTAAGATATGAATTTGTTCTCAGTGAGAATACAAGAGGTAACAATTTTTCATTCTGAAACGTATTTCTTTTTAAAACTTCTCAGACTGAAGCCTCAGAAGTTCGACTTTTACTGTGTCTCTTTACGTGTAATTTACAGGTCCCACATCATCCCCTTCTGTTTCTTTTTTCCTGGAAAAGTTGCATCTTTATACTTGGTTGGGATGATAACTCTCCTTTTCTTTCTTTCTTTTTTTTTTTGTTTGTTCGTTTGTTTTTGGAGACGGGGTCTCCCTCTGTCGCCCAGGCTGCACTGCAGTGGCACAAACTCGGCTCACTGCAACCTCCACCTACAAATTTTCATCAGCTCCATCACCTTCCCCCAGGTTCTAATTCTGTCACTGTAACACCAACACGTTTGCCTTCAAGGTCTAAAAAGCGGACATTGGTCTCAGCTGTCACATGGTTTTGTGCTCTTGGCTTTTGGTCTATCTGGGTTGTCTCCTGCGAGCAGGCGGGGGAACTCACTTTCCTGCTCATGGTCCTCCTCCTCCGGCACCTGCTCATGGCCTGGGGCACACTTTTCCTGTCTCTCATTAACCTGGATGGCCCTGCTCACAGGGTGGCTTCCGGGCCATTCAGTGCCCTTCGTCGAGGCACTGCCCACTCTCAGGTAGCTGCTCAGGTCAGCTGTCAGCAAGGTGGATGGGTCACAGACTTAGTTCATCAAACCACTGATGCACCAGCCCCAGTGGCCACGTTTTCAGTTAACTTCTGTTAACTGCTCATGCAGGGTTGGTCAGTTGAAGGAAAGTTTTTTCCTGGCACAGCCGTTAAGTGGCAGTTGGCTCGGAACGTCCTGAGTCCTGAGCCAGCTTGGGGGCCAGGCAGACCCCTGGTCCCTTGGGGTTGTCACTGATCACATGCTCACCACAAAGCAAGGCCAGAGGCCGGAGGTTTCTGTTTGAATGATTGAAGCTCTTCTCTGGACTCAGTCACCTCCAGGCATCCACCTTCCTGAAGAGACTTTGGGGCAGGAGGGTTGAGAAAGGGAGTGGAAAGAGCTCCTGGTCAGGGTCCAGGCCATGATTTAGAGATCTCAGGCGTTCAGGGACCTCTGTCCCCAGAAAACCATCCACATTCTTCTCCCAGATCCATTACTCCTGAGTGCTGTGACTCTGGGCAACTCGCTTCAAATTCCTCATTTCACTTCCCTGAGCTGTCAACTCTGGGTGGCAGCCCCTGCCCCGCCCATCCCTCCAGGCTGATGTGGGCATCACAGGAAAGAACAGAAACTCTGTGGATTCAGTCCCATTCCCTAAGACTTCTCTGTAGTCCCCAGACATCAACAAGCACCAATAAGTTCTCTTTTCTGTGTCCTGCCTGAATTCTTGTCCCCGTGAAGCATTAGCAAATTGAAATGTTTGTTTTCTCCATTTGGGAGTTTTCAGCATTTGGGAGTTTTCGTTTTTTTGGAATAACACACTAGTAGGACATTTCCAAGGCACAGAAGAATGCACACTGAAATCTGGGCTTATCTTTCCTTCTGCGGCCTGCCACCTTCTGCCTCTGGAAGTAACAACTGTTAAGTTTCTGCACATCTTACCAGATTTATGAATTGAACAATCATATAGCACTGACACCCGACAAAGCTTTGTAAAAGGGCTTTGGCTACGTGTGTAAAAGACTCATTTATTTTCCCTTACTGTGAACACTTAGGTGGCACCAGGAAGGAAAGCCTTATGCTCATTCCTTTTTATTCTTCCTAATATATTCTGTTTTTAAAAATGTCTTTCCCAATTTGGTATTAAGAGATATAAATCTGTGGTCTAGTATTTTTTAACTAAGCTTTCTCCCTTGGTCTATGTGTATATTTATATGTGCACACCTGCACAATTTTCTATTCAGTTGTTGAGAATTGAAATTCTCCATTTACACAGGTAATATGTGTTCCTTCCCAAATCCTGTTAACCACCCCTTCAAGTAGATAATCCCTGAAAAAAATTGCAACATCTATATTAATGTAGTTTTTATTCCTCATCAATGACCCATTTGATGTAATAATTCTTAAAACTTGTGATGAATCAACAGTGATGGAAATTTGTACTGAATCATTTCATATCTTTTTTATTACTATGAATTATATTCTTAGAGATTGGCTTTAAAATTGAACTTACACGAATGCATTTTACATTTAATTTGGAACTGGTTTAGAATTGTTGAAGCTAGGACTCTCTGGTGACTCGGGAATAGTAGAATTGGGTGGGGATGGCATTTTACATCCAGCCTGGAATCTCCCTTTATTCTCTATGTATTGGCTTTTCTTATCTTCACCCTGAAATGTTCACTATCAAATATATTGGAGAGGCAGATCTTTTTCCTCCTTCAATGTTTGTTTCATACACACAGAATAATACTGTGGGATTCAGTTTTTGAAACGAAACATGGAGTCTTAAGTGACCCCTTGTCGATGTGACCATGGACCGGTCTAGATCACAGCAGTTGGGCCCCATATTGTGACACATATGCTTGCAAAAATTCTGTGACCTGTTGCTGAGGTGACCTGATGATGTAGGTCTTGCCTTTCATTTCACTGCCATTCTCGCATCGGCAGGAAATGCAGCTTAGTTGTGTCAGAGGCCTCACAATGGGAAACGTTTGTAGTTGTTGCCTCAGCGGTCTGTATGTTCATTTCTATCTTCTGACTGCAGTTTCTTCAGGTGGGCCAGTTGTGTTAAATGTCATTCTGATTTTTTTTTTTTTTTTCTGAGACAGAGTCTCACTCTGTCACCCAAGCTGGAGTGCAGTGGTGCATGGCAGCTAGTTTTTAAATTTTTTTGTAGAGACAGGGTCCTGCTATGTTGCCCAGGCTGGTCTCAAACTCCTGGCATCAAACAACACTCATGCCTCCGCCTCCCAAGGTGCTGCAATTACAGGAGTGAGTCATCATGCCTGGTCCAGGTTAAATACTTTCTTAGAAGATGGACTAGAAATGGATCATCAGAAATTGTGTTTTTACTCACACATGAAGAATTCCAATAGCCAAAAATGTTTAGAACTCAATCAGAACTTGAGAACTTCTTTCAGCACGTGCTACATGATTCAATGACTAGGATTCTGCTTCAATCAAGTTATTTTATAGTTATCCAGGTATTTCTTTTGTTTTTCTACTAAGTTTTAAGCAGGGAGATTATCTACATATGACCTACACCACCAAGCAGCACACCTATCACTGAGAAGGCTCCTGACCATTCTCTCATTTGAAACAACCTGACCAAGATTCCCCAACAATTTGTGAGACTCAACCATATTCAAACTAAATACATTGTTTTCAATAGTCATTTAATTTATCACATAGTTGCTGTATTATAGCAGGACAAGATCTTAGCCCAAAATTAAGTCACCACAGATTGACCTATTTATAAAGCTTATCAACAATCACATTTTGACAAAAATCAAAACTAATAGATGCTATCTCTCTTCTGTTTTTCCTTTTGTGAGATAGGTTCTCACTCTGTCACTGCAGCCTCAACCTCCTAGGCCCAAGTGATCCTCCTGCCTAAGCCTCCCAAGTAGCTGGGACTATAGCCATGCTGTGTGTGTGTGTGTGTGTGTGTGTGTGTGTGTGTGTGTGGTATGTGTATAGAGACAGGGTCTCCCAGGCTGTCTTGAACTCCTGGGCTCAAGCAATCCCCCTGCCTTATCCTACCAAACTGCTAGAATTACAGGTATGAGCCACCATGCCTGGCCTGTTATCTCTTTCTTATTCCTAATTTGCTACCTCCAACTGGCTGAGGGCTGGCAATCCGTTAACTGAATATATTAAAATAGCAAAACGCTGCACTGTTGCCCACACATACACATCAATGATTACGCACATGTCCAAGTGTCTACAGCCCAGCACTGGGAGGAAAACCCATGGACTCTGGAACACTCATCCTGGCTGCCTGAGAACATGGCTTTGTATTTTATGTCTACGTAACTGCCTCCTCTGGTTAATTACAAATTCTTGAAGCTGCTGAATAGGCAACTTCTAGATAAGTGTGCATTTCTGTCCATAATAAAGTACTACACTGTGGAATACAATTACTGTAATAGGAATTCAGATTAGTTAATGTGGTCTAGAATGATTAAAAAGTAACCTAAGACATGACCTAAGTCTGGCAAGATGGTTCTAATTTGGATTAGGGACAGAAGGGAAAAAAATGTAGAAAGTAAAAGAGACAGATAACGTGGGACCAGATGACACAGTACCTTAAGAACTATTAATTTGAAACATAGGGACACAGAGAATATTATACACAAAAAAGCCACCGTAACAAGATTAATCTGCTGGTTTCAAGCATGACAGAGTAGCGAGACACTGTCGATAGGGCAATGAATTAGATGTGGTCATTAGCACCTTGGATTTGAATTGGTGTAAATGAAATAAACAAGAAAGAACAAATCTTTAAGGCACAGCCTTGAGGCTGTACTGACAGGATTCAGGCCTTCTGAACCTCATCTCCCTTAAGGTGACAATCCCGTCTCTCGCTGCTTGAGTCCACTCACAGAATTCTGTGAGGATGGAACGGCTGTCTCCATAGCACACACACTCCCTCCAAATAGTAAACCCCATTCTACAGTCGTGAGTCGTACTTGACTAACAAAGGGCATAATGAAAAGGTAAGGGTCAGAAATGACGACCAAGTTTCAAGCACAGAAAAAATGGGGTGCTATTAACCAAGAGAAAAAAATAGAAACAATAAAAACAAATATGCTTGAGCGAGGTAAAAGGTCTGTTTGCTTTTTATTTAATGACTTGATGCTGGGCCAAGGAACATTCCACATGAATGGTCTAAACGCAAGACATTAAAATATTTAAATGTAAGAAAATTATGGGAGGCCGGGTGCGGTGGCTCAAGCCTGTAATCCCAGCACTTTGGGAGGCCGAGACGGGCAGATCACGAGGTCAGGAGATGGAGACCATCCTGGCTAACACAGTGAAACCCCGTCTCTACTAAAAAATACAAAAAAAACGAGCCGGGCGAGGTGGTGGCGCCTGTAGTCCCAGCTACTCGGGAGGCTGAGGCAGGAGAATGGCGTGAACCCGGCAGGCGGAGCTTGCAGTGAGCTGAGATGCGGCCACAGTACCCCAGCCCGGGGCGACAGAGCGAGACTCCGCCTCAAAAAAAAAAAAAAAAAAAAAAAAAAAATTTATGGGAAAGAAACTTACAAACATACGAAACATTGGTAGTAATTTTTATACTTTTTCTATAGTTTTTAGATGTCAACAGCAATTGTTTCTTTGGAAATAAACTGATATCATACAAACACAAAAGACTCCTTATTCCCTTTCATAGGACGTCTAAGGAAAAAGCATAACTTACTCTGTCAGGAGCTGGAAATACCATTCACAATTTTCTGCCATTTCTTTCTCGATTATCCAAGTACTAGAAGGAAATGGCATGATCTATGTGCCTTCTACTACCTCCAGTAACTACAGAATTACCTGAAAAATACAGTTAATGGAGCAATGTCCAATCTGAGCAATCTAACATAATAACTGCATCCTTCTCATCAAAATATTCTTTTATGTAAACCTAATACTTAGCATTCATATGACAAACTGCACAATTTGCCCAGAGAGAAAATATGCAACAGTAAGAGGCAACAATAAACATGATAAACTGCTACCATATGAGAGAATTCACATCTAATTCTCGATGTCTGGGTAGAACACAATCATTCATAACGTTCAGCCCAAGAAATACCGACTGTGGTATTTCTAATAACACCAATTTACTCAGGTATCATTAAAAATTCTTTTGAAAAGTTTTAGACTTGAGGGAGTGGAAAGGTTAATACATACTAAATCATACCAAAGAAATAATTATTTAAAGATAAAGTCAAACTTAGAATTTAAGAACAAAAGAACCGTTTCAGTACTTACTAGTCCCAGGGAGACAAATAAACTGGCCCACTTATAAGGGAGAACTGCTTCCTCAGGCTCTTTGTGAGTTGTTTCAGAAGAGTGTGAGCCACGGGAAATCCAGGAGCTGTTAGTTTCTGATTGAAACTTAGAGTTTAAACTGTGGTTTTCATTTGCCTGTTGAAAGAATATCTTGACTGTATTAATCTTTTAAATTAAAATTGAACATTTTGAAGGGGAAACTGTAGGGAGCAGGCAACGTCTGCCTCACTGAATAACGCAGGCAGTCAATGTAGAAGGAATTTGAGAAATTCCCACTGTCACGTGAGTGTAATCAATGTTTCCCAGAGGCTTCAGCAGTGGCACTGAACCCAGCTCTGAAGGGTTGTCAGGGAACAGGATGTTCACAGGGCTTTGATGTCTCATCCCAGATGACTGACTGATAACAAAGGGGAAAGGCTACCTTCACAAAGAGATGTCTAGCCAACTCCACCTTAGCCAAAATTACCAAATACAGCATCACAAATCACGGGACAGACAGACTCAAACGTCTCCTGGTGTGAGGCAATGAGAAGTACACTACGCTGCCCATGTTTAATCTGAATCCACTCATGAGGAAACTGTTTAATGTGTATCCTTGCAAAAAGGTTTAATCCAATCTAGTCAAGGCGAGGGAGCAATCAGATGTATCTAGATTGCGAGTCACTCTGAAAACCAAAGAGCCTAGATTTTACAAAATGTTTCACGTCATGAAAGAAAGACTCCAAATTAAAAGAGAACACAGAAATATGACAACCAAAGGCGAGGTTAATCTCTCATTAAACTGTGGCTCTAAAACAATAAAAATAAAGGACATTTGGGAGATAATCACGTAAATTTCAATGTAGATGGTACAGTAATTTAAATTATTATATCAAAGTTAGATAATAGAATTGTGATTATGGAGAAAGATGTCCTGATTCACAAGAGATAGATGCTGAAGTGTTGTGGCAAAATGTCATGTTCTCTGCAATTTACTTTCAAGTGATTCAGGGAAGAAAGTATGAAGACAGAAAAAACACAAAGGTGGCAAACACTAGCAACTGGTGAATCTGGGTGAAGGATCTGTAAATCTCCATTGTGTTAGCCTTTGAATTTTCTGTAGGTTGAGGGAGAGGTAGGAAGAAGGAAGAAAAGGCAGGCATTCCTCATCAATTCATACCTGGAAAAAATGGAGTCCAAAGAAAACCAGAGGCTTAACTTTCATGTGAACATCCAATGAGAACAATAGTGATTTTCTAATGTCAAATTTCGGAAAAGCCACAAAGACTGGAACATTCCTGACTAGGAGCACTTGCAGGTAATGTCCAATCTTTTTCTGGAGGCTCCAGTCCTTCTAGATCTTCATATGGTTAATTCCATCCCTCCTGGAATTGCCAGTTGTTCAAAATAATCCTTTAAATGGTGATCATCAAACATTTCATCATCAATATCATCATCTATTAATAAAACTTAGGAAAATTTAGGACACACTTTAAAGTGTTGACTAAACAATAATTTGTAATAAAAACGCCTGGTAAAACATAAGTGAGTCGATGAACTATATGATTTTGTTTTTATATTTGACATGAGAAAACTTCCCAATTATAACTCATTATGAAAATAGTATTTAACCTCTTTGAGAGGACAGTAAAGAAAGATTGTGGCATGTTATCAAAAGTTAGGATGTGGCTGGGCACAGTGGCTCATGCCTGTAATCCCAACACTTTGGGAAGCCGAGGTGGGTGGATCACCTGAGGTCAGGAGTTCAAGACCAGCTTGGCCAACGTGGTGAAACCCTGTCTCTACTAAAAATATAAAAACTAGCCAGGCGTGGTGGCATATGTCTGTAATCCCAGCTACCCAGGAGGCTGAAGTAGGAAAACCACTTGAACCTGGGAGGCCGAGGTGGCAGGGAGCCGAGATCATGCCACTGTACTCCAGCCTCAATGACAAAGTGAGACTCTGTCTCAAAAAAAAAAAAAAAAAAAGAATGTGATAAATGTGGCATCATAAATAAATGGGAAGAGAGCAGCAGGGTCTTCAGAAAATGAGAGCCAGTCATAAGGAGAAGTAAAAGGAAGAAAGGGAAGAACCAAGAAAGAGAGAGAGGGAGGGAGGGAGAGCAGGGGGCGGGAGGGCGAGAAAGAGGACACTGCAGGGGTTTTCGACGTTGTAACACCCAGCTCTGCAAGGTCAAGATAAAACAAGAACTCTCAATCAGTCATGGTCTTCTAAGCTGCCGCTGCCTTTTTAGCGGTTAATTTTGCAATTAAGTCTCAACAACAGTCATCACCTTGACTTAGCAATTTCACCTCCAAGAATCTAGCATACTAAAACAATCAAAGATCAAATACATTCAGGTCAGTAATTCTTTAGCCACAATTACACAATCCTACAAAGTCAGAAAAATCCTTTGGCAGCAAAACCTGTCCTCAATGGAGTTGGTGCTACTTATAGTTTCTATTTATCCCACTCAACTCATCAGACTGACCTTCAAAGTCCTGCATAATTTGGCCCCAGCTGACTTTTCTGGGCTTATTTACCAGTGCAGCCTCCTACAGGTGCTGTAAACCTGCCACACAAAACCCCTGGCTGTCCCCCAAACACAGCCCATGTTCCTCACCACAGTGCCATCACTGAAGCCACTGCTGCTTCCTGACAGCTCCTCCTCCTCCTACATCCAAGGCCTGGCACAGACCCCATCCTCCTTCCAGAAAACATCAGAGATATTTGCCTCAATCAAAGTTAATTTCTCACCCCCATGATTCCCAGGCACGTTCTGGTACTGCTGGATGTAAGTAACCCAACCTCACATTCAGCTCTGTATCTGCTCTTTGCACCTGGCCGAAGTCTCAGAGAGCAGAGGCTAAATATTTCACGGCTCCCTAAATTTCTAAACACAGTGCTATATACTGAGTGGCACCTCTAGGTGACTACTTTGCACCCTAACAATGATAAACTGAGTGAAACTGTATCAGGTTTAATATACAGAAAAAAATTCTGGAATTCCATCACTTAATAGGAGTGGTCATTTGAGTGCCAGCAGGAAGGAAGAAAAGGGGGAAAAAAACAAAACGTTGTGGCATTATAGCTACTGCAACAGAAAACGAGAATAAAGTGGAGTGGCAAGGTGAAGACCAGGGAAATGCGGGTGACTACAGGACCACAAGAATCTTCCAAGCCTGTCAATAATGCAAGTTTCTCATTTTCTAATCAGCTAGTGTGGCCTACGTCACTGTTTGGAGTCTTGTCTTCAAAATGTTTTCCAGCATCAAGCACAACAATCTAAGTGCTGGGATTATAAGTCAGTGCCGGAGCCACCGTGCCCAGCCATTACTAGTTCTATATGTGAAAATATGCACAGAATATAAACTATTAAAAAACATAAAAAATACTATGTCTGAATGGAACTTACTGTACTATGGATTTCTTAAAAACTAAGGTAAAAGTCATTAAGAAATGTAATTAAGAAAACGATGCAAAGCATAAAAGAACATCTGTCAAAATGACAAAAACTCCAAAATGAGTGGACAAAGATCCAAAAAAACTAATAAAACAATTGGAAAATTACTTGAGCAAAACATGGAAACTACGATGATGCAATGACAGCTTGTGTCTTAAAAATAAACAGGTTGATGTAAGAATTTTTTTTAATTAAAGTATATTAAACTGCAGAGGAAGGTTTATCCCCAATACTCGCACGATCCAGAGGGCTGAGGGGCCAGGGAAATCTACCGAGGTTTGGCCCTTCCGGAGGCTGACGAATCTGCAACACACACAGAGGTCCGAGGGTCACTGCGGGGCACAGAGGTGGAGGGAGGGGGGCTCCCTGGGGTGGGTGTGCAGGTCTCAGAGGGCTCCTCGGGCCCTGGAAGGTGG
>NC_045437.1:112766586-112794089 GCF_002776525.5 Piliocolobus tephrosceles | reverse complement strand
GCTCAGCCCAGTGGGCTCAGGGGCTGCTATGGAGAGGGTGTCTGTTCCCTGGAGGATGTTCTCAGGGCATCCTTTACTTGCCTTTAGGGATTTCCACCATCAAATACAAAGGCCACAACAGGTCAGGCCACAACAGGTCGGGTCAGTCTCTTCAGCATC
The DNA here is from genome assembly GCF_002776525.5 of Piliocolobus tephrosceles. Taxonomy (NCBI): domain Eukaryota; kingdom Metazoa; phylum Chordata; class Mammalia; order Primates; family Cercopithecidae; genus Piliocolobus; species Piliocolobus tephrosceles. The sequence continues at coordinate 112,793,930 of NC_045437.1, read as the reverse complement.
CTTATCCTCCTCGAGCTCACTAGGTTTTCTGATGGCACAAGAGAGTGAGGGCAGCCACAGGCACGCAGGCGTTGTCTGCCTTCCCCTGGTCATGCTGCCACTGCACACTCACATTTCTTCTGCCTGTTCAGGGTGTGTCTCTATTGCGTTTTCTGCAGGTGCCGGGAGAGGACTTGTTGGTATCTGGGAGGAAGAAAACAACTGCGCATGTCCAGAGACCCCAGGGCCGCAAAAGCCCCAGGGCGGGGGAGGGGGGGCGGCCAGAGCAGACCCAGACGTCACTGGGAACCCTTCCTGCAGGGTGGGGCCAACTCTTCTGACCTCAGCCTGGCTCTCTGCCTAAACCCTGTGGGGGGTTGCTCAACAGGATTCAATGCTACAGCCTGGAGACCAGGAATCGAGGCAAAGCCAAGGCAGTGGGCAGGAGGGCTGCAGAGGGACTTTATAGACACTGAAGACCAGGACATCGACTGCCACGACGAGACCAGGTCCTTCAGGAGGATGATGATAAGGGAGCGGAAGAGGGAGAGAGCCAGAGTTAGAGGAGGAGCTCGTGAGTCAGAGGCTGAGAGAGAGGAGGAAGGAGATCAATTACATGCCGACGGCCGTCTGCATACTTGGGCTCTTCCATATCTGCTCCAGAAGCTTCAGGGTGTCCGGAGGAGCAGCGGTGACAGGGCGGCCATGGGAAGGAAAGGGGAGAGTTAGACTGGAGGGGGCACTCGGGCCCTGGTGTCCTCAGGCTGGGGAGCCAACCCCACAGGCTCAGGTGTGCTTATCTCAAGCCTTCTCCGCAGCCTGGATCACTTCCGCCCTGCAGTGAGGGAGGAGCTTCTGACTTCCCACACGCTTTCCCAGCCCTCACACTCCGTAACTGTGCCCAGGCAGGGAAGGCCGTGTCACCCCCGTTCCTCCAAAAGGCGGCCACCCTCTGCAGGACATTGTGCACGCCATGCGATTCCCTCCCTCCTCCTCCTCTAGGGCCTGTTTCTGCTCTTCTGATGAATCTCGTCCCTTCTCCCTGTCAACCACCAATCCCGCTGCTCTCCAACATAAAAACACAGGAGGGAAGGGCAGCGCTGCACTCCCAGGCCCTCCATAAACCCGTGGATCACACCCGAGGTCGGCAGCACCTGCCACAGACCTGGGTCTGAGTTGGGGCCTGTGGGAGGCAAAGACAATGGGTGTCACAGATTGACTGGGATGTGTGCCTGGGATGGCCTTAGGGACCTGGAAAACACGACACCCTCACATGAACTCCATAAGCTTCTGAAAGCATAGAAACACTGCAATGGGACTCTAGGGAAAGCCCCTTGTCCCATGGCCTGAACCCGCAGGGGAGGCCACCTTGTCAGCACATGAATGAAGGGGTCCTGCCAGGGTTTGGCTGAGCTGTGGGAGGACTGGGCAGGAGGGCACCTGGCCAGCCTGGCACAGGGAACAAGCTGGGCCTGATGGCAGTGTGGGGAGTGGGACAAGGCTGTCGGGCCACAGCGGAGGGTGTGATAAGACAAGTGACCCCTGTGCCAGGTGCCCAGCGGCTCCATCCTGGGCCTGGCAGATCCAGCAACCAGGTCCTAAGGAGGGTAAGAGCCACTGCCTACAGCAACACAGCAGCCGCCCCACACACATACCCTAGGATTCCTGCCAGCCACGGAGGGCCTCGGTGACAGCTGGACACGGAATTCTCAAATTAAAGCCAATTCAGTTTCCATTCCCAGCCCAAGGATTTGGGGCTGGTGAGAAGTGGAGGCCAGAATCCTGCTCAGGCATGGGTTTCTCCCCTCGGGTCTTTAGGGTCGGGGCACACCGAGTAATCCCAGAGGAGGATTCTCTGCCTCAGGAGACTCGGAGGGCGCTGAGACCAAGAGCAGACGGTGAGGGCTGGACAGGAAGGTGCTGCTGCAGGTCCCGAGAGTGCAGAGGAAGAGGATGGACTCCTGCCACCTCCTGGCACATGCAAAAAGGACTTTGTGTCCAGGACCACATAGTGGGCCGCCCCCGCCGCCCCAAAACCCAGGGCTTTGGTGTTTGCTGTGGCACTGGCAGGAGAGATCTGGCCTTCTGGAAAAGGTCATCTTGTACACCAGAGAAGGAATCGTGGAGATGAGCAGAGCACACATGATGCTCATAAAAACAAAACTCCTACCACTTTCTCATTCAGATGCAGAAAGAACAAACTGCACCTCTCTACCCATTTCCTTTTATATTTGCTGACTTCACAGCTCCCAGCCAAGGCTCCAAAGCCCAGGTGTAACCCAGCTGCCCCTAAGAACCCTGTGCCACGGGCCCCACCTGGAGCATCTCCACCACTTGCAGAGTCTTTGTCATGATGGGTTTCAGAAAAGTTGCTGTCCTCAGAGCATCCTATAGAGACATAAACATCAGAGAAGGGTGACGTCAGAGTGACTCACCCAGCACTTCTGCTTCACGCACAGCCACAGTGGACGACACCAGGTGCCCTGCTCCATCCTCTGCAATCTCAGACTCTCCTTGGGCTCTGTGGACTCAGCTGTGAGCCTTCAGGTGAGACAGAAAACCTGAAGAATCCCCCTTCACCCCTTCAACTCCACTGGCCCATTATGGCTCTCAGCTCCACTCTGAGAACCCTGAATTTCCAGCATAGATGCACACGTGTTGATTCAGCAGAGTGCAGTCAACAGAACCTGGACGCCAGGTTAATTTTTTGTATTTTTAGTAGAGACAGGGTTTCACCGTGTTAGCCAGGATGGTCTTGATCTTTTGACCTCATGATCCACCCACTTTGGCCTCCCAAAGTGCTGAGATTACAGGCATGAGCCACCGCACCTGGCCCACCTACTCTTCCTCTCATTTTATGGTCAGACTTCCACCACAATCTGACAGTTCTCTGGGAATTTGACTTTAGTCTTACAGACCCCACTTATTTCCAATGTTACTTAGAGCAGCACCTCCCTCCTTAACCTCCTTCTGTGAAGTTATTTCATACATTTGTAATACAGATAGATTCTCTTGTCATAGTCTACGTTCCTTCCTGGGATCCTCTGACCTCCTAAATAATAATAATAATAATAATTATTATTATTATTATTGTTGTTGTTGTTGTTTGGAGATGGAGTCTTGTTCTCTGTTGCCAGGCTGTAGTGCAGTGGTGTGATCTTGGTTCACTGCGACCTCTGCCTCCCAGGTTCAAGTGATTCTCCTGCTTCAGCCTCCCAAGTAGCTGAGACTATAGGCACGTGCCACCACGCCAAACTAATTTTTGTATTTTTAGTAGAGACAGGGTTTCACCGTGTTAGCCAGGATGGTCTCTATCTCCTGACCTCGTGATCCGCCCGTCTCGGCCTCCCAAAGTGCTGGGATTACAGGCTTGAGCCACTGCGCCCAGCCGATGATTGTTTTCTTATTGTTGAACTTTAAGATTCTTTGTAGGCCGGGCGCGGTGGCTCACGCCTGTAATCCCAGCACTTTGGGAGGCCGAGACGGGCGGATCACGAGGTCAGGAGATCGAGACCATCCTGGCTAACACGGTGAAACCCTGTCTCTACTAAAAAAAAAAAAAAAATTAAAAAAAAGAATTAGCCAGGCATGGTGACAGATGCCTGTAGTCCCAGCTACTTGGGAGGCTGAGGCAGAGAACTGCTTGAACCGGGGAGGAAGAGGTTGCAGTGAGCTGAGATGGCACCACTGCACTCCAGCCTAGGCGACAGAGCGAGGCTCTGTCTCAAAAAACAATAAATAAATAAAAAGGAGTTGGGCATAATGTTTACTGTAACTTCAAGACAGAGGCTTTAAATTCCTCTAGTGCCTTTGGTTTTGTCTCCTTGGTTGTCTTCGGGTTTCCCTAAGAGCTTCTTAAATACTGTGTCTAATAGCTCTCTCAGCTACAGTCCACTACTGTTACACCGGAGCCCCGTTGATGTGGTGGCAAGGTTTAGGAAAGGGGGAAGCACGTTGCTAATTTTATGATTAAATCTTGGTCTTTTAGTGCGTCCGTAGCCCTGGTGTCTTCACAGGTGTCTTAGCTTTGTCCCACCTCCTTAGGTGAGACAGGAAGGCTAGAGGCGGCTGGAGCTGGGTGACTGTTGTAAGGCTTCGGTGAGACAGGCTCTTTTTTCTTGGAGAGTAGGCTTTTGTTATGGAGATCGCTCTTGGTGTTTTTATTTTATTTATTTATTTAGAGATGGAGGTTCGCTCTTGCCCAGGGTGGAGTGCAATGGCGTGATTTCAGCTCACTGCAGCCTCCTACCTCTAGGGTTCTAGTGATTCTCCTGCCTCAGCATCTCAAAAAGCTGGGATTACAGGCTCCTGCCACCACGCTCAGCTGACTTTTTTTTTTTTTTTTTTTTTGTATTTTTAGTAGAGATGGGGTTTTGCCGTGTTGGCCAGGCTGGTCTCAAACTCCTGGCCTCAGGTGATCCACCCGCCTCAGCCTCCCAAAGTGCTGGGATTACAGACGTGAGCCACCGCGCCTGGCCCACTCTGGGTGTCTTTAAATGGTTAGATGGTTAGTTTTCCCTTCCCCTGTCAGAGACAGGAGGGGATTTTTCTCGAGTCTTCACCAGGAGTCCACATTGCTGACTTTGTCAACATTACCACTTAAATATTCCTAACCAGTGTGTGGCTCCAGCAGCTTCTTCTCTAGCTAAGGATCCGCCTGCCTCTCCAGATTGTGGAAGGCAGTTTGCCCTGCAACCTCATTTCTCTGATGGGTCTAAGATAAGGAGTTGCTTTTCAGTCTGTTGCCCTTTATTTCTTGTTGAGAGGATGGGAATGATGACTTACAAGCTGTTTACATGTTGATGTTGGAACCGAAAGTTGCTTTTCTCTTTTTTTGTTTTGTAAAAAATGTTCTCAAGCCATGAGGGCTGAGATGGCAAAAAGGCCATGTGTACCTCCATCTGGCCTTTTGGGAAACAGTCTGCAGTGGAGTCGACCCTCCGTGAAAGGAAGGCCTGATGGCATCTGGTTGATCCTGCTAGGGAGGGCTCCTACTGGCTCTGGGGGCTTAGCGGGCCTGCATCCCCAACCCCGCTCCCTTGCCTCATTCTGGCTTCACCATCTCTTCCTTGGACTGGGCTCTCTCCTTCTTCAGACTCCACCCTGCAGTCCATCCTGGGTCCCCCAAAGGATCTGTGTTACAGAGCACAGGTAAGTGTTCAAAAGTTCTCCCCTGGCCAGGCTCACACCTGTAATTCCAGCACTCTGCGAGGCTGAGGTGGGCAGATTGCAAACACAGTGAAACCATCTCTCTACTAAAAAAACACAAAGAATTACCTGGGCCTGGTCCCACAGGCCTGTAATCCCAGCTACTCGGGAAGCTAAGGCAGGAGAATCTCGAACTCGAGAGGCAGAGGTTGTGGCAAGCCAAGATCGCACCACTGCACTCGAGCCTGGGCAACAGAGTAAGAGAGGCCCTGTCTCAAAAAGAACAACAAAAAAAGTTATCCAGTGCTTGAAACTCCTCAAAACCCCTGCACCCCTAGAATAAAGTACAAGTTGCTTAGTGTGGCATTCACAGATCCTCATGGCTCACCCCAGCCTTCCCTCTGCTGCCCACCTCCCCACTTCTGCACAGTATTGGGGGTGCCAGGAACACCTCGAGCTCCTCCCAGGTCACTGACACACATGCTTGCTCCGGGCTCTCTGCCTTTGCACATGATGGTCCCTTCCCTTTCCTGCTGACAAATTCTCCACCAGCAAGACTTTGCCTCCTTGGGGAAGACTTCCCCAAGCACTCTGTACAGCCCTCACTGACAGTGCCACACTCTGGGTCCCACTAATGCCCCGTCAGTGCTCCTCAGCACCAAGCAGCAGAATCCCTGTCTTCAAGGCAGCGGAGCCTGAGGCACATCCTCTGCACCTCCACCATGGCCCTGTTTTCCTCCCAGCCCTCCCCATCTGCCCTTTCCAGCAGGGGAGAGGAGGGAGGCCTGCGGGGAAGGAACACCTGCTCATGGGCACCTGCTACACAGGGCGGGGGAAAGAAATCTAGCTCTGAAAGTGGATTCCAGGGGTTCCCAATCCCAGCCCCCCACCCCTTACAGCTCTGGGACCTTGGGCAAACTACTTGCCTGTCTGTGCACTGCCTTCCTGATCTGCAGAACCGGTGAATTAGGACCCAGCTCTTAGGTAGGGAGGCTCAAGTGAAACGCAGTGTGAAGAATTTTCTATGTGGTGAATGTTCAACAAGTGATGGTTATTGTTATTGCAAACACCACCTCACTGGCCAAGCACTGTGCCCGGTGCTCCTACATCCTGGCTAGGTTTCGGCCACGCCCTGGCCAGCGAGGCAGGGATGTCAAGTCCACTCCACGAAGGAGGTAAGCGGGACACTGAGGCGGCAGGGGACTGCTGCTTCTCCTCGCCACCCGCGGCTCACGCCTCTCCCACTCTCCTGGAGAGTGGTGGGGGCCCAGGATGCAGAGTGAGGGAGCTGCAGATCTGGAATGCGCCAGGCCCAGCCTGGAGTGCCCAGCACGGCCTTGAAGATGGAGGTGGGGGTGGCGATCAAGGGAAGTAACAGGCTGCAGGGATAGGGATGCACCTAAGCCCAGGTGTCAGCTGATCTCACAAGGCGAAGGGACCTTCGCTTTTCTTCCGCTCACTGCACTCCCCCAATGCAGGTGGAAAGGAAGGAACTCCATTTTCTGAGGTCTTCCTATGTGACAGGAGAGTGCAGAGCAGGGAGCTTTGATATTACACTCGTTCCCAGCCACTCCAAGAGCTGGTGTTATTGCCCGGTGTCCATGTCAGTCCAAGATGAGGCAGCTGGGATTGTCCAGGGAACTGGCACAGTCCCCTCTCCACCACCCTTGCACTGGAGTCGAGGCCCATCTGCCCATCGCAAGAGTGGGTATGGCTGAATCAATGGGCAAAGTCAATTTAGGATCACAAAGACCCTGGGCTAAACACCTGAACCTGAAGCTTTACCCCAGCCATCTCTGCTTAAATCCCTTGGCTTATACACAGGTTACACAGTGCACAACCCACATAACTGCACACAGCAGCCCTGATCATCCTCAGAGGAGAAGTCTTTGAACCAGAGCTGTGGATTCTACCTTCCTGAGCTCTGAGACCACAATCCCTTCCTTCTCCAGGACTCCAGGTGTCCCGGTGTTAAAACAAACCCACATTACTGGGGCCTGACGGTCTCCTCTGCCTTCTGCCTTGCATCTTTGGCAGCCAAATGCCTTGGAGTGGCCTACATGCAGGGTCCCTTGCCTCCCACTCTCATGGGCTCTGGGCTTCCCTCCGAGTGATCCCCCAAGAACACTCCCCAGTTCCGTGTCTTCTCACTGCTCCTGGGCATGCGGTGACCACTGTAATCCCTCTGTGCTGAGGGAACACCACAGGGATCCTCCCACTTCTCCCCTTCTCCTTCCTCCCCGCTCAAGCCATGACCCCAGGCATCAGCTGAGTGCCCTGCCTACTTCCGTCCGGTCCTGTGGGTGAATCTCCTCAGCTGCTCTCCCTCCTCCGTGTCTCAGGGAGGCCGGAGGAAGCTCACCCAGAGAGAGCCTGAAGGTGGTCAGACTGCTCAGAGGGGCCTCCAGGGGGCTGCCCAGAAGCCTTGGTGGGGTGGAGGTGGTACAGGAATCCTTATGCCTTTGGCTTCTCCTCCCTGCTGGACTCGTCATCCCAGCCCCACCCCAATTCCTCACCAGCTTGTAACTCACCCCTCTCCCTGCCCCTCAGCCGAAAGTGACATGTGAGAGAGAGGTCCATGACACATTTTGTCTGGCCTGCCATACTTTTTGAAAGTTTCATTTAGGTGCTATCATTTAAAAACCAGAAGATTTCATGTAAGAATCCAGCATTCTAGTTTCTTTTGAAAAATCAGAAGATCTGGCAACACTAGGCCCACATTCCAGCACAGCAACCACCAGCTAGACGGTGCTGGCTGTTCCCTCTGTGGGGCTTGTGCTCTGGTTTCTGGAGTTCTAACCTTCCCAGGCCCAATTGCCACCTACGCCAGCTGCATGGCCCCTACGCTGTGTCTTTGCACAAGGCGGCCCAGCAGGAAGGAACAAAATCGGGGTTGTCCTGTTCAGCCCTCCCCACTGCCCACAGGCCTCGGCACGTGAAGGAGGCCAGAGTAGGGTGAGCAGGAAGGCGGGGGGATCCCAGTCAGGACACACCCCAGCCGCTCTCTGATCACTGTGCATGGCTAGCAGCGTCCCAGGCACCCCACGTGTCCTGGCCCAGCTCAAGCCCGCCTTGGCAGCCAGCTGGCTGCAACTGAGTAGCTTGCTGTCTTGGTCGTGGCCACCCCACATCCTGTCGGAGCTGGGCCCGGGACCTGAGGCCTTGTCCTGAGCCTTAGCAATGTGGCCTGTAGGTACAGGCTTCCTCACTGTCCATCCAACTCAGCTGAATGTGCACCAGGGCGTGGCGGTCTTGTCACAATCCAACATGATGTTGAGGACAGTACAGGGGGCCCCGCCCACGGACAGGGCAGTGCGGGAAGCCACTTGGTACTTCACAGTGTTCAGGCCTCCCTCCCTGTCCACCTTGAACTGCTCCTGGGAAGGAAGGGAGGAAAGAGCACGGACTCAGGGCTGCATGAGTACCAGCTACCCACCGACCCCACACAACCTCGCCATCAGAGGCCCTGTGGTCCCCACTGGAGAGGAAGAACCCGTAGCTCAAAGCAGTGAAGCCTCTTGCCCAGGGCTGTGCCCCACTAGGAAGCAGGAGAGCCGGGATCTCCTGTTGGATGCATATGCCTCCTAGAGAAGGGGCTGTTTGAGGGCAGGGTCCTTGCATCCCGGGTGTGGCTCCCCAACCCCACTCTGCCAGCCTGCATGGACCCTGAGGTCTGAGCTGACCCACAGTGCCCAGGGTGCCCACAGCAGCCACCAGAGCAGAATGCCTGTCGATGACCTGGGCCAAGCAGGGGAGGATGGGGCCGTTTGGGTCAAGGAGAACTTGGTGAAAGCTCGGGCCTGCTGGCTCCCCACATCACCACCTATCCGTCCCCGATGAGGAGCCCTGCCAGCACCTGTTTTTGAGCCGCGATGCGCTTCTGGTCCCTCTTCCGCCAGGCTGGGTCATGCAGGTGGTGAAATGTCTTGTACCCAGTTGTGATTCCCGAGGGGCGGAAAAGCTAGGGAGGTCCAAGGAAGTTGGGGTCAGGCTGCCCTTCCTGGAGCCCCAGCCCTCACCACCAGCTCCTCTGCAGTCCCACAGGCAGAGGCCTGCACTCCCAGCCTGCAGGAGAGGAGACTGGGGCCCACAGGGCAAGGAACTGGCTAGATGACCACACGGGGCAGGGTTACGGCAGGGGTCAGAACCAGGGCCATCTCCAGACCCCGGGAGCTTCATCTGAGGAAACAGAAGAGAATCTCTGGGCAGCCACTACAGCTGAGGTGGTGGCAGGGCCCCGGGGAACCTCACCTGCAGCCCAGCTCCTTTAATGCGCCGGTAGAACTCATCGTCCTCGCGGCCCCAGCCCCAGAAGCGGTTGGACATCCCGTTGCACTGACACAGAGACAAGCAGCGTCACTCGCCCCATCCTCCCGGTAGGGACCTTTGGTCTCCTACCGCTTGGGAGTGCCCCTCTCCCCGGGCGGTTCTGAGTAAGCGCCAGGTGCTTACAGGCTCCTCCACCTCTGCAGTGCTGGGGGCGGCAGGAAGCAGTACATCCCAGTCCCTCTCCCGCTCTCATGGGGCCTGGAACCTGTGTGAGATGCTCACCTTCTCAAAAATGTCTGGCTGGCCAGAGGGGACCTCCTTGGGGAACTATCGATGGGCAGAAGCGCCAGCATCTCCTTGATTTCTGCTTCCCCCATTTCCCTTTCTCCTGGTGGCCCTGCCCTCATCTCTTCCTGTGTGTGTGTGAGAGGGGTAGCTGGGTTCCATGACAGACACCCATTCTTGTACCTGGCTCAGGGGCTTCATTTACATAAAGCTGGCTCCTGCCATGGCCTGGAGAGGAAGAGACCCAGGCCTGAGCCACCTGGTTCTTCCTGCCTGCCCGTCCACCAGCCAGTGACTGGCTCAGGGGTGGGCTCAGCACTCAAGCCGGCCAATCAAGAGCCAGTGCAGCTCACTGCCGGACTCCTGCCTGAGCTATGAGGGAAGGGCCCCATCTCCCACCAGACTGGGGCCTAGATGGATACAGACTGCAGTGACAACCACCATCTTGCCAATAAACCCAGTGTACAGAAGGCAGAGCTGAGAGATGGGGAGACAGAGAAATAGGGTCCTGGTGACACTGTCTGAGAGGTGGGCAAGCTGCACCTGAACTGCCCCCTACACTCTTCAATGTTAAGGGCCATTAACTCCCCAGGCTTCTGAAGCCAGCTTGCAAGTGGTTCTGCCGCTGCAGCTGACTGGCTCGCCTGCTCCTCGCGCTCTGGCTGCTCTTAGGTTCCCCTGCTAGGCCTGGGCAGGGCTCCATTTGCTGGGCCCCAGAGGCACTGCCCCATCCTGCCCACCGCCTGTAGCCCAGAGGGAGCTCCCGACTCTAGCAGAGCAGGCTGTTGGGGCCTCACCAGCTGGTAATGCTGCTTGGAGAGCAGCAGGATGCCGCCGACATAAGTCTTGTAGTGGTAGAGAGGGTGGAGCTCCGGGGAGGCCACATGGAAGGGCCCAGCCTCAGGAAAGCCATAGTCTAGCTCCTCGTTGAGAGGGAGCAGGTCAACGTCATGCATGGCAATGTAGTCCGTGCTGTTGCTGCTCTCCAGGAAGCCCACGTTGATAAGCGCCGCCCGGTTGAACCTGTGCAGGGCGGCCAAGGCTGGGCAGAGGCAGCACACGGGTTCACTGCCTGGGGCTCAGCAACCACTTGGGGGTCCCCGTGGTGCCTATGCTGTCCTCTGGCCCAGCACTGACTTCATTCAGCCTGTGGGGCTGTCCCCTCCGCTCATTGTACAAATATTTACTAAGCACCTACTATGTGCCAGAAACCATTCAAAGCACTGGAGGTACAGCAGTGAGAAACCAGGCCCTGCTCTCAATGAACTGAGATTCTAATAGAAGGAAACAGAAACAAACAAGCAAACACAAAGCGAGGCCGGGAGTGGTTAGTGCTGGGGGAAAAGCAAAGCAGACGAGGAGGGTGATCTTGCTGGGGGTGGAGGTGGCTCTTGTCCTCGATGGGGCCGTCAGGGAGGGCCAGGGGAATTGAGTGACAGAAACCTGAAGGCCTGAAGAGATGACTCACCGGGCAGTGGGTGCCTAGGGCTCTGCATAGGGGAGATAGCACTGCCACAGCAGGAGGCAGGAGCAGACAGCAGGCAGCTGGGCAGGGCGAGGGCAGAGGAGGGAATGTTGGGGGTGACACAGTGACTGCACAAGGCCCAAGGGCCACTGAAGCACAGGGCTTTGACTCGGGTGAGATGGGGTGCCATGCAGGCTCTGAGCAGGGGTGGGGTGTGCTGTGACTTATGTCTGGATAGGACCGCCCTAGCTGTTGTGCTGGAAGAGACTGTTGGAGCAGGGGTGAAAGCAGGGAGACCAGCTGGGAGGCTATGGCAATAATTTAGGTGACAGACCGAAAGATGAAGGTGGCCTAGCTCAGGATGTGGCAGTGGCAACAGTGAGAAGCGGCAGATTCTAGATGGATTTTGCTGACGAATAGAATGTGGTGTATGACAGAGAAGGAGCGGCTAAGGATGACCACAGGGCTTTTGGGCTTGAGCAATGGGAGAAAAGAGCCTCCATTCCCGTGGGGAAGAGGGGAGAGCTACAGGTCTGGGGCAGGGCAGGCCACCAGCAATTCAGCTGTGATCATGGAAGCTTGCAGTAGCTCTGAGGCCACCACATGGAGGGACTGTGTAGATGGCTGGGCTGGTGAGCCTGGAGTTCAGGAGAGAGGTCTGGGCTGGAAAGAGCCTCAGGAATCATCAGAGTAGAGATGGGGTTTAATGCTGGGAGATGACACGAGATGCCCCAAGGAACACCTGGAGTCAGAAAAGGGGGGCTGCTGAAGCACTGAGCCCGGAGAAGCCCCGCTGGTGAGAGCTTGGGGAGACAAGCGGAATCCACAGACACAGGGGCCCAGCTGGTGCAGAGGGAGGACCAGAGGGTGCTGCCCCAAGCAGGGGCATTTTACGAAAGAAGATGCTGCTGGCAGGTCCACAGGATGAGGGCCCAGCACGGCCTCTGGACCAACAGAGTGGAGATGGCTGGTGACCTCAGTGAGAGCTGCTCTGTGCCATGGTGGGTGCAGGAGTCTGAGCGGAAGGGGTTCAAGAGAGACAAGGAGAAAGAACCGGAAGGAGGTCTGCGAGAAAGCAGAGAAGGGTGACAGCCTCGAGGTATGGGGGATCCAGGGAGTCTTTTTCCTTTGAGAGAGGAGCCACTTCAGTGTGTGTGCTCACGGGTATGCCCCAGGAGAGGAACGCTGATCGAGAGGGAGAGGAAGGGGCCAGCTGTGGAGTGGGGGAAACACTGAGAGGTGGGGACGGTGGAGAGTCAGCTCAGACAGAAGCTGGGACAGCCCTGAGTCCCTGTGCACAGAGGCTGGGAGGTGACTTGTGGAGGGAACTGGGGAAAGTTCTCTTCCATTTCATTCTGTGTGGCCGCCTCATGTGTTGTCTTTTCTCTCCGCACCCTCCAGTGCCCAGGCATGAGTGTGGGGCAGACAGGTGGAGTAAGTCAGGCTGGAATTATCCCAGGAGCAACGGGCCAGAGGCTTGAGGGAGTATGCCAGGGAGGATTTTAATGGCAGACCTTGGACTCCAGGTTGGGTAAGGAGGAAGTAAGGACAAGGAGGGTGGCAGGGAAAAGGTGGGGGATCTGAGGATCCGGATCAAGGGGACTTGAAAAGGTGGGAAGATCAGGCTGGTGGGGCTAAGAATCCATCTTCCAGTGGGAGTTACCTAGAGAGAAAGGAGGTGGGGGCTGGAGGGTGAGATGCCGAGCTGTGGTCAAGGAAGGGAGCACTTTTTGGTAAGGGCGGGGATTTTAGGATAACGCCAGACTCTGGGCAACTTTAAAGCCGTGGCCTTGACCCTCCCTTTCCCTAATCCCCGGGCCAATCCCCAGGGAGTCCTGTCTGGACTCCCTCCACAGCACCTCTCGCTACCCACCCCCCACCACATCATCAAGCCACTGTCACTGCAGATCACAGCAGTGACCACCTAACTGGTCTCCCTGCTTCTCCTCTTGCCCTGGTATAATCCATTCCACATACAGCAGCCACAGTGAGCTTTTCAAAATGGAAATTAGATCAGGGCCCTCTCCAAAGATTCCTGTCACACCCAACGCGAGGGGTCTGCCACCTCCCGCCCTCCCGCCCCTGCCCCAGGTGACCTCTCATAGGCCCTGAGAAGCCTGAGCCTGGGAGGGGGTGTCGAGAGGGGAGAGGGCGGGGGCAGGCGCTACCTGAAGTGGTCCACCTGGTTGAGTACATAGATGTGGTGCTGGATCTTCTTCCTGCTCAGGAAGCGGTGCATGTGGGGCACAAAGACCAGGAGCTCCTCGAAGCGTTCGCGGAAGGGCACCAGCACTGCCAAGCGGTGGGGGCCCCACGATGCGTCTTCTTCCCACTGCTCAGGGGGTGGCTCTGGGGGGCAGGCCCGAGGAGGGCCCGAGGTCTCCTGCCCTTGTGCCCTGGCTGCCCGGCCTACATCACCAGAGCAGCTGAGCTGCAGCCAGAGTAGGGAGAAGAAGCCCAGTAAGAGACAGGCCACGAAGAGGTGGAAGACGGAACATTTCCGAGGGAGGCTGCCGGACAGCAACCTGGACCTGAGACAAGAGCAGAGACAGGGTCAGAAGGGCAGGGCAGGGCTGACCCTCTGAGAGACCCTTTCTCTGGCCTCCCCACGAGGAGGCGGCACATAACTGCTCTACCCAAAGCACCCGGGAATTAGTACGAAAGCAACTTTAATGTTTTTGCTCATGCCACCACCATGCATCAGAATTCTGCTTACCTCTCTAGATCCAACCCATGCCACCCGCTCCTGGGAAGCCCTCTGAACCACTCCCAGGTCACAGAGCTGCCCCAGCTCCTCAAGGCTCTCTTACTTTCTGTGACTAAGTCCTGGTCAGAGCTGCTCAGGACAGGGATGAGGAGGCTCCTGTCACTTGTATGTGCTCCTCGCCACGACAGTGGCTCAACGTCCTGAGCCAATGACAGGAGTCCCCACCTTAGAGATGCAACCCATTGCTTTCCAAACCCACTCCCCTACAGATCCAACCCAGCAGAAACCGTGGCTCCATCCTGCTTCCCAGAATGACCAAAGGCCACCCAGACACGGGTGTGTGCTGGCATTAGTCCAGGTAAAATGACCAATGTTTACTCTGGGAAGATCACACCTGCCCCCGAAGCAATGCAAGGCCCAAACTCTCAGTGGCAGTTCACTGAATGAGCCTCAAACCTTTAGTCCAAGAGGCAGCTCATGTAAAAGACAGGAGACAGAGAGGGAAAGAAAGATGAGGGTTGGGTACAGCACAGGCACTGATTTCAGAAACTGGAAAAACAGCAGCTGAACATCATAGACACTGGGGTGATGCCAGGAGACAGTCTTTTGGTTAGCAAATACAAAGAAACAGAATTCAGCGGACTCCTTTGCCCCTCCTCTGGAAATTCCTGAGTATGCTGAGAGAGGGGCTGAGGAATCCAGGAAGGGGGAAGGTTCCTCGTACCCCCCCTACCTTCTCTCCAAAATAATCTGCAAAGGAATCCACTTCACAATCTTAATTTAAGAGTCAGCGATTAACTATCAGGTCTTATAAATTCTATCTCAAGGCCGGGCACAGTGGCTCATGCCTGTAATCCCAGCACTTTGGGAGCTCGAGACCAGCCTGGCAAATATGGTAACACCCCGTCTCTACTAAAAATACAAAAATTAGCTGGGTCTGGTGGTGCGCACCTGTAGTCCCAGTACTTGGGAGACTGAGGCAGAAGAATCGCTTGAACCCGGGAGGTGGTGGTTGCAGTGAGGTGAGATCACGCCACTGCATTCCAGCCTGGGCAACAGAGTGAGACTCCGTCTCATAAATAAAAAAACAAATAAATAAACAAATTCTATCTCCTAAGTCCCCCTTGATCCTTCCTCACTCATCTGTTCCTTGCCCTGCTCAGACCCCTCCAATCTTCTGAATGACCCTCCTATGTTTGCCAGACAAAGGCCAAGCCCTTTGCCCCGACAGTCAAAGCCCTCCGTGACCTGGCCCCAACTCCAGGAACTCCCAAGCCTTCGTCCCATGTTCTCATGCTGGGCTCCTCGGAGCTTCTCCACTTGCTATATTCCTTCCTGCTCCAGCCCTCACACAGCCCTCTCCTTCTGCCTGAAATGTCCTTTATCTGCCTGAGGCCCCCCGTTGATCATTTAGAGCCAAACTCCAATGTCATGGCCAGCACTGCCCCCTGCCCCCATAACACTTCCCCTTTTGTATTCCCACGGCATCTTACTTCCTACTTTTTTGTAATGCCTTGTGTCCTTGCTTCTCAGGCCATGTCAGATTCATATCTGTGGCACAGCAAGCACAGGTCAGACAGCAGAGAGCTTGCCAAGTGAGTTACAGAAAGGGTTAAAGCAGTCAGGGCATGCCTTAAGTCACACATTAAAGCCAGACTAACTCCTCCCTTTTCCTAGAGAAACAACTGCCAACCTGGAAGCCAGTAGCCTTGAAGCCGGGCCCAGGTTCCACATGCAGCTAAGAGGTGGCCTGGTAGGATACTCCCCAGGGCTTCTGACTTACCCCCCATTATCCTGTGGTGGTGGATTCAGCCAGGGAGGCACATAGCCCAGTCCTGAGAGTGGCCTGGGAAGGCTGGAACCTCTACAGATTTTCCCTTGCCCTCTGGGCTTTTTCTGGGGGCAGGGTAGATTCTGGAGAGATGGATATGGGGTGATCTCCCTTCAGGAAAAGAAGCAGTGACTATTATCCAGGCGAACGGCGTGGACTGGGCACTCCAAGCACTTTCACGCACTATTCCCTCCGCCCTGCTCCCCTCTCCTATGAGGAGTACATCCCCACAGGCATCATCCTGTGCTCTAAGCGCACAAACCACTGAGCAAGTGAATTGAACCCAGAGTCCCAATTCCTCAGGACAGTGGACACTGAGAACAGTTGCTCCTGGTGCCCCCAGGTGGCAAACTCCAGATTTGCAGTCCCAGCGGTTCCCAGGCCCAGGCCGCCCTGACTCTGAGGGGCAGGCAGTTCAGAAGAGGCTTTGTCTCCCTCATCAATCACTGCCCAAGGCTAGTAAGAGGCGGATTCACACCCAGGCAGGCTGGCTCCAGAACCTACACTCCATAGCTACACTAGCCTGCATCAGTTGCGTGGATCTTTGCACCACCCCTGTGTCAAAAGCACAGAACTGACATCAGTAAATTTCTCTGGGAACAGCTACAGAAAGGGATCAGGAAATAGAAATGCTCCTCTATTACCTTTCCTTTCTTGTCTCATACAAACTTCATACTACAAGGTTTGAATCCTCAGCTGCTCTGGTTACAGCACCTCAAAACTGCAAACATAACTGGAAGACAACTGGCACCTCCTCTTGTGCCAGGCAGTACCATGGTCTTTACATGGATGCTCTCCTTTAATCCTCACACGGCCCTGCAGAGTCAATATGGTGACAACTGTCTCAGCAATGGAAAGGCTGCGGTCAGAAAGATGCAGGGGTCTCTGCTCATATAATTAACGAGGACTCCTGCCCAGGTCGAACTCTAGTCCATGCTTTCTATTATATTCCTGTCTTCTTCTTTCAACACCAAATCTGAAAAATCCCCAGAAGTAAAAGTTGTGCCCACTAAATTCCAGAATCTTTTTTTTTTTTTTTTGAGACGGAGTCTCGCTCTGTTGCCCAGGCTGAAATGTAGTGGCGCAATCTCGGCTCACTGCAAGCTCCGCCTCCCGGATTTACGCCATTCTCCTGCCTCAGCCTCCCGAGTAGCTGGGACTACACGCGCCCGCCACCACGCCCAGCAAATTTTTTTCTCTATTTAGTAGAGACGGGGTTTCACGGTGTTAGCCAGGATGGTCTCGATGATCTACTGACCTCGTGATCCGCCCACTTCGGCCTCCC
Organism: Piliocolobus tephrosceles; assembly: GCF_002776525.5. NCBI lineage: Eukaryota > Metazoa > Chordata > Mammalia > Primates > Cercopithecidae > Piliocolobus > Piliocolobus tephrosceles. Next base: position 112,776,961 of record NC_045437.1, on the reverse strand, counting down.
AAAGTGCTGAGATTACAGGCGTGAGCCACCGCGCCCGGCCAAATTCCAGAATCTTATGGCACCTGACAAACTTAAGAAACATGAAGGAAATGAGGTGTCGTTCACTGGGAGGAGATCCTGTCATGTGTTATGTGAGAAGACTTGCAGGGACACATCTCAAGCGCCCCCCAAATGGAGGCAGTCAAATCGCTTTCCCCATTCTGCTCTAGTGAGAAACATCATTAGCTAAGGTGTGGGCCAAGCTCCCATCTTTCACGTAGGGCCAATACAGCTGCACAGGAAACGGACTAAAGGGTGTATGAGGAGTGTCTAGTATGTGCCAGGCAGTGACCAGCCAGGCAGAGCACGGAGCTTCTCTGGTGGGTTCTGCTGGAGACCTGCGAAGGATGGGGGGGAAGTGTTAAGGAGGGAGGGTAGGATCTGAGGCTATATGGATGTGATGAGGGAGGCAGAGACCAGAGAAACGGAATAAATGCCCTCAGGGATCAGAGACAGATTGAGAAACACAAATCCATGGTGACAGGTCAGTGGAGTCAGAGACCGGTATGCAGACAGAGGGAGGCTGGTGGAGACACACAGACACAACGAAACACATAATGAGCTAGCAAAGAGGGGATCAGAAACTCACAAAGGGAAGTCAATGGAGAAACACAGACCCACGGGCGCGGGGGAAGGTGCTGGAGGAAGAACGAGTGCAGCGAAGAGGCAGAGAGGGGGCGGGGAGTGGCGGAGGGCGGGAGAGGCAAAGACCCACACCGACAGACAGAAACCGGAACAGAGCGCCAGGGACCCACACGCCCTCACAGAGACCCGCAGACGTGGAGACGTGACGGCCTCGGGCTCCCAGATTCCGCGGGCAGCCGAGAAAGGAGCGGCGCCCGGGAGGACGGGGCCCGGGCCGGCCGCCGCCGCTCACCTGCCGTCCTCCCAGGGCAGCTGCGCCGCTTTCCTCCGCGAGGGGAACATCGTGCGGGGAGGCGGCGGCGCCGCATGGGGCAGGGGCCCGCAGCCCGGCCGGCCCGGCCTCCCGGGCCTACGCGGCACCTCCGCCTCCCGCTCCGCCCAGACCTGTCCGCCCCGCCCCCCGGTCCGCCGGGTCCGCTGCTCCGGCCGCGCCGCCCGCTCCCGGAGCCGCCGCCTCCAAGGTTCTGCTTGCGAGCAGCGCGGGTGGGCCACCCTCGCCGGGCGGCTCCTTCCTAGCCGCCCCGTGACCTGCCTGACAGCCCGAGAAACTGAAGCCCAGACGCCTAGGGCCTCCCAACAAGTCAATGGGCTGGGACTGGACCTAAAAGTCTAGACTTCCAAACCAGCGCTCGGGGAGAATCTGCATCTCCGTCCTCTTCCGGAGGGGAGGCGGGAGCGTCCCAGGGTCCCCGTCTCGGCCCAGGCGGCGCGTTCTCCTCTGCACAAGCTTGGAGGGGCAAAGCCAAGTTCATGCCTGGGCGCTGAGTTCAGCTGACAGCCCGAGCAGACTTACGAGCCGAGTTCTGAAGGCAAGTTGACTGAATTTGAAACTTGACTCTGCCAATTCAGCTGTGTTTTGAGCAAGCCACATCTCTGCATCTGTTTCCTCACCTGGGTATATCAATGGCTCCCATCCCATATGGTAGCTGTGGGGATTCAAGGAGAAAGTGCAAACACTTGGACGGCGCTAGGCACACAGTTCAACGCCATATAAATGACAGCTGTCATTCAGGAAAAGGGTACTTTTGTGGAGCTGAGAACTGAAGAAGGGAATAGGAGACTGAGTTCCCGTATCTGCACTGCACTCCAGCCTGGGCGACAGAGCAAGACTCCACCTCAAAAAAAAAAAAGATGGGAAAGCTATATTCTTAACATTTTTGAAATGATAATTCATACTAAAAAATGTTACCAATATTAATGCACAAAGCATTTTATAAGTTTTAGACTATTAATAAAAAATAAGACACTAAAACTAAATTTAAGTATTTGTAACCATACTTAACATTGTTAACTTTGTACACCTGTGATGTAGCAACTAATTATACAAAAATTTAATAAATGACAAAATAAAATTTTGCAAACAGATTTGTAATAACCAGAAAGAAATCTGTATTGGCAATTAATGTAACATCATAAAAGTAATTTGTTATGGTCATCTGCTAAATACTAATTAATGTAAAATCTTAAAAGATTATCTTAATTATGACATCTTAATTTTTACTGGTTTTAAGTATTATGAATATAATAAGGGGTTTCTAAATTTAAAAGAACGACTAAATTTTTCAGCATTAGTTCATGTTTCTTGTTGTACAATATAAGAACACCTTTCCTGTTAGATTAGGAACTCTCCCTTATTATCTCACTGAAAGGAGAAGACAGTCTAACGACTCCAGAACTGAAGGAATTGTTTTGTGGCTATGCATGGCACTTCCATAACTCAACTGAAAAAGGAGACAAAAACCTAGTGTTTTCTACCTTCAAGCTATCAAGAAAACACAGCCCAGTTAAGCTGTTTCTTCCACAATGGAGCGGGAGTCTATCCAACAAGAGACGACCATTCCGCCATGACCTTAGGGTGGAACTGTTCAGAAGTCTGCTAACAATAAGCAGCCAACATAGACACATTTTTTCTCTAGTAAATCTAAAATTCCCTTTTCCCCTAGAGGCACTAGGCTGCCTGAGGGACATGTAGCAAAAGTGACCCCAACCACACCATGCAAACTAGCCAGGAAACGTTTTGTCTTCACAGATCTGAGAGTCCCTGAGAACCCGGAGACAACACAGAGGCAGCAGGACACCAACAGAAGAGTCCCAGCATCAGTTCCTGGCCATAGAAGCCCTCCAGAGCAGCAGGCAGGACAGAACTCCCTTCAGCAATCAGCCTGCCAGAGAAGCCTCTGCCCCTGTGGCATGAGGATCCACTTCTCCCAGGTGACACCATGGGCAGGTGGGCTGAAGAAGTGCGAAGGTCAAATCAACTGGCCCAGCCAGGATACCTCTTTGATGATACAGGTGATACAGGTCTAAACCTCCTCTCTTCCACAGGAGAAACTAAGTGGCCCAGAGGCTGTCCAGAGGTGGGGATCTGCCACAGCAGCCATCTTCCTGGGAGGTTCCCTTTATTCCCCTTGGTGAACTCCCTCCAACACACACCTTACCAGGAAAGCACCCTTTGCCTTGCATGGGAAGGGGATCCCCCCACACCAAAACCCAGCCAAAGAAGCCTTTTGTTCCTTAAGGGATAAGTTATCAAAAGAAAAAACAAGCAAAAAGATACACAAACAGTCACCCCCTAAATTCTGTTAAGAATGAGACAGTGCTGCCACTCACTCCTGGCTCAGGCACCAGCAAGAGGAGGGCACCCTCCAGAGACTGTAGAAGAATGGAGAGGAGGACTCCTTGTCCTGGCTGCACCTCCACCATTGTCACTGAGGCCTGCGGTACAGAACAGAACCAGCAGCTTCCTACCTACCCCAGGAAGGGCCAGGCCCCAAAGCGCTCCTGCTCCCCCTTTCTGGCCACCAGACTTGCTGCTGCTACCACCATTAGCGCCGATGCCAAAACAAGCAGCGCTGCTGTCACCTTCCATGCACCTGCCCACCCTCCAGAGCTCCTACCACCTGGCCTCCATGGATGCCCTCCTGTCAAGCTGTAGTGTCCATCGCCGCGGTCTCCATCGCTGTCACCACCACAACCACAGGAGGTGAGCCACAGAGCCATGCCATCTGCAGGCTCCAACCTCCAGCTCACCACAGATGACTCTACTTCACCAGCCTGGCTTGGAGCAGCTGGACAGGCAAAGCCAGAAAAACCTACATCAGGATGCAGACAGTGGTAGTGTTAGAGCCTTACCTTGCCATGCTGGCTACCGGGTGGCAGGCGCCAGTTTCAGTGAAGGCACTCACACCCACCCGCCAAAGTCCAGGCTCTCCTCCTGGCCCAAGCTGGCTTCCTGACCTGGGGTGAGGGCTGGAGACACCACAGTGCCTGGTGCTCCCTGGGGAGCAGGAACAGCAGAAATTCACACTCAGCCGGTCCTCCTCACCCAAGTACTGGTTCCCATTCCTGACTCCTCCACCCACAGGGCCCTGAGTCCCTGTAGTGCCTACTACTCCATGCCCAGGAGTCCCAGATGGTCTCCACAACACAGAGTGGGAGGGCGAGGGCTGGGGAACCATGGTGGGTGTGGGAGCCCTGCCATGCTCAGAGGAGTGGTGCAAAAACTCTGTGCACAGGCCCCACTCCAACAGGAGCAGGAGGAGTTCACCCTCTAGAGCCCTGAGTCTGGGAAGAGGAGAAGGGCCCCTTCCTCGGAGGCCACCGCTGTCCCGGGCACTTCTGCAACTGCCACTGGTGGCAGTAGTGCAGACCCCGATAGCGCCCCTAACCTGGCCCCCACAGCCAGCAATGTAGCCCCCAGATTGCACCCACAACACACCCAGAGACTACCGCAGGCAGTGTAACCCCAATAGCGCCCCCAAACCACCACTCAGCCTGGGCAGCATAGCACTCAATGGTGTCCGCAGCCCGTCCCCGCTACGGGTGTTGCAGCACCTAAAAGCGCCCCAAACTGGCCCCCCACCAGGGCCACAGGCAGCACAGCCTGGGATAGCGCCCCCAATCTGCTCCCGTGGTGGACAGTGAATGCCGGGGATAGTGCACCAACCAATCCCCCCCACCCCAATTTCCCCCTTCCCCCGTGAGCAGTGCAGCATTTGACAGCTCCCCTAAACTGCCCCCGACTGCCAGCTGGCATTGTTGCTGGCATTGTAGCCCAGGATAGCTCACCCACCCCGCCCCCTGCCTCGGGCAGTGCAGCAAATAACATTCCTAACCTGCTCCCCCGAGCCGCTGGCAGTGCACGATAATGCACACAACCTGCCTCCAACTCCTCAACCTTGGGCAGTGTAGGCCCTGATAGAGCAGCCAACCGGCCCCCCCTCCCCCCCACAGCAATGCAGTCTCCCATAGCGTCCCCCATCAGCCCTCTGCGGCAGGCAGTGCAGCCTAAAGAGCACACCAAATATACCCCCCAATCCCTCGCAGGAGGGCAGTGCAGCTGCAGCGAGTGCACCTACCCTGCAACCCTTCTACCACTCTAACAGTTGCAGTCTTGGTCACCACCACTGAACACAGCCAGGGGAGCCTCTGTGGCTGAGGCTCCAGCCTCCAGCATGGGGCAGGGAGCACCCACTTCCTCTAGACTTCTAGCAGGTCAAGAGCAGCTCCCGCTGCCATCCGCCCTCCTACCGCTCTGGCCGTGCTGCCAGCTCTGTCGCCACTGACAGCCGGAGCGAGGCGAGCCACGGTGTTGCAGGCTCCAGCCTCCAGCTCCCCCTTCTCCTGGTCTGCTAAGCTGGAAACACAGCAGCTGGGCAGGCCGTTATAGGAAAGCCTAGGAGGCCTCCTCAGCATGCACATGGGGGTATGCATAAGCTTTTTGGACTACCTGTTCTGATTGGATGAGAGAAAACCTCTAGGCCTTCTCTGATTGGATTTTATTTTCATACTCTGATTGATTGTCCTAAGACTTGCTCTCGTCCAATCAGAACATGATAATAAAGTCCAATCACAGTAGGCCTCTGAGTTTTCTCTTATCCAATCTTGGAACATGTAGTCCAGGAACCGTATATGCATAACCTGGGTATATAAAAGGTGCTGAAGGGAAGTCAGGCCATTCTGGGCTCTTCTGTGTCTGCATGTTGAGCTGCTCCCTGCCAGGCTTAGAGGACCAGGACAAGGGTTAGCAACCCCCACATGCTGGAGGCTGTGGCCGTGGCACTGCAGCTCGCCTTGCTGTGGTTGGTGGTGGTGACGGAGTCTGCAGTCTTGGTCGCCACCACCAACCACAGCCAGGGGAGCACCCCCAACCTGGGATGTAGTGTAGCTGGAGCAGTAGGAAGGGGAAAATAGTTTTGGGGTAGTGGACGGGGAAAGAGGGTGGTTAGCGCCAACGGGAAAAGAGGATGGTGAGCAGAGGCGTTGCAAAAAGACAGTGAGGAAAACATGGTGGGAAAAAAATTTTGGGGGTAGGTGGAGGGGGAAAACGGTGGTGAACAACAGGGTGAGAGGTTTTGCGGAAAGATGGTGGGGAAAAAGTTTTTGGGCAGATGGAAGGGGGAAAGAGAGGGTGGTGAGGGGGGAATGGGGGTGAACAGGAGGGAGAGAAGGTTTGCAAAAATATGGTTGGGAAAAAAAGAAAGGGAAAGAAGATGGCGGGTAAAAAGATTTTGAGTAGATGGAGCGGGGGAAAAGGGTGGCAAGTGGAAAGAGAAAAGAGGGTGCAGAGAGGGAGTGGGAAGAGAGAGTGGTGAGCAGGAGGGAGAGAAGGTTTTGCGAAAAGGCAGTGAGGAGAGAAACTTTTAGGTAGATGGACGGGGAAAAGAGGGTGGCAAGCGGGAGAAGGATAAAGAAGGTGGCGAGTGGGAAGGAGCAAAGATTTTGCGAAAAAGCGGTGGGCAGAAAAGAAAGTGCAGAAGGAAAAGACGGTGGGTAAAAAGTGGGTAGACAGAGGAGGGAAAGACGGTGGCAAGTGGGAGAATAGCGTGGCCAGGGTGAGTGGGGAAAAGAGGGTTGGGAAAAAGACCATGGGGGAAACAGTTTGGGGTAGATGGAAGGCAAAACGAGGGTGGCAAGCAGGATAGAGGAAGGAAGAGGGCGAGCGGGAAGCGGGGAAGGCTTTGTGAAAAGATGGTGGGGAAAAACTGGGGAGGTAGATGGGTAAAACAGGGTGATGAGGAGGAGTGGGGAGGGAGGAGGCTTTGCAAAAAGATGGCAGGGAAATGTTTTTGGGTAGATGGAGAAGGGAAAAGAGGGTGGCAAGGAGGAAGGGAGAAAAAGACGATGGGGAAACAACTTTTGGGTAGATGGAGGGGGAAGGAGGGTGGTGAGCAGCAGGAGTGGGGAGAAGGCTTTGGGAAGAGATGGGGGAAAATGTGTTTCGGGAGATGGAGGAACAAAAGAGGGTGATGGGAGCGGGAGGGGTGAAAAAGGGTGGCCAGGGAGAGGGAGAAAAGACGAGGGGAAAAGTTTTTGGGTAGATGGGTGGGGAAAACTGTAGTGAGCGGGTGAGTAGAGAAGGCTTTGCGAAAAGACAGTGGGGAAAAACCGGTGGGGAAAAATGTTTTGGGGTAGATAGAGGAAGAAAAAGGGTGGCAAAAGAGAGGGGGCCAAAGGCGATCGGGAAAAAAAGATGGGGAAATAATGGTGGGGGACAAAGGTTTTGGGTAGATCTTTTTCTGATTTTTAAATCAGATTATTTCTATTTTTGCTTTTTGAGTACTTTGAGTTCTTTATACGTTTTGTGTATTAACCCCTTGACTGATGCACAGTTTGCAAATACTTCCATTGTCAGGTTTGTTTCTTCATTCTGTTGATTGCTTCCTCTGCTTTGCAGAAGCTTTTAAGTTTAATGTAATTGGATTTGTCTATTTTTGCTTTGGTTGCTTGTGCTTTTGATGCCTGTTTCAAAATCTCTTGTCCTAACCAATTTCATGAAGCATTTATCCTGTGTTTTCTTCTCTAGAGGTTTCATAGTTTCAGGTTCTACATGTCAATCTTTGAGTAGATTTTTGTATATGGTAAGATAAAGGTCTAAATTTATTCTCGTACGTGTGGGTGTTGTGTTTCCCTAGCAGTTTACTGAAGAGATTGTCCTTCCCAAAGGTGTGTTCTTGGTGCCTTTGTTAAAAATGAGTTGACTGTAAACGTGTGAATTTATTTCTGAATTCTCTACACTGTTTCATTTGTCTATGACTCTTTCATTCATCTATGTCTGTCTGTCTGTCTCTGTCTCTCCTTGCCCCATTTTTTTGCCAGTACCATGCTGTTTTGGTAGTATATTTTGAAACTAGGTATTGTAATGCCTCCAGCTTTTTTCTTTTTATTCAAGATTCTTTTATCTGAGGTATTTTGCATTTCCATGTGAATTTTAGAACTTTTTTTCTATTTCTATGAAGAATGTGTTTCGTAATTTAACATGGATTGCATTGATTCTGTAGATTACATTGGGTGATACAGATATTTTACCAATATTCTTCTAGTGCTTGGACATGGGATATCTGTCCATTTACGTGTCTGCTTTAATATTTTTCATCTATGTTTTATAATTTTGTTGTGGGATCTTTAACCTTTTTGGTTATCTCTAGGTATTTTTTTGGTGGTAGAGGTAATGAAATAGCTTTCTTGATTTCTTTGTTGGGTGTTTCCCTATTGGCCCATGCGTGTGCTACTTATTTTTGTATATTGATATTGTGTATTGTAACTTTACTAAATTTATTTATTGTTTCTGGTAGGTTTTTTTTTTTTGTATGATCTCTAGGGTTCTCTAAATATATGATCATGTCACCTGCAAACAGAGACAATTTGAATTCCTTTTTTCCCATTTGGATGCCTTTTATAGCATTCTCCTGTCTAATTGCTCTAGCTCGGACTTCCAGTACTATGATGAACAAAAGTAGTAAAAGTAGCCACACTTGTTCCAGATCTTAGAGGAAGAGCTTTTAACTTTTCCCCATTGTTTATGATGTTGGCTGTGTTTTTGTCACATGTGGCCTTTGCTGTGCTGAGATATGTTTTTTTCTGTACTCATTTTGTTGAATTTTTATTATGAAGGAATGTTGAATTTTTTTCAGCATCCACGGAAATGATTTTATGGTTTTTTTTCTTGATTCACTGAATGTGATGTAGCACATTTATTTATTTGTGTTTATTGAATCATCCTCATATTCCTCGGATGAATCCCACTTGATCATGGCAGATGATCTTTTTATTGTCTTGTCAAATGTACTTTTCGTGTATTTTGCTGAGGATTTTTTGCATCTATGTTCATCAGGAATGTTTCCCTGTGGTTTTCTTTCTGTGTTGTGTCTGCTTTTTGTACCGAGGTAATGCTGGCCTCATAAAACAAGTTTGGAAGCATTCCTTCCTCTTCATATTTTGGGGGAATATTTTGAGTAAAATTGGTATTAGCTGTTTTAAAAACATTTGGTTGAATTCAGCAGTAAAACCATGATTCTTGTGTGTTTCTTTGACTGGAAACTTTTTTTACTGCTTTAGTTGCATTACTCATTATTAGTCCATTCAGATTTTTTGTTTTTCTGTCATTCTGTCCACTCCAGCCCAGGGATGCAGGGAAGGCCCCAGCAAGTGACCATACCAGCTGCTGCCCTTCTCCCTGGCCATTGACACATCTCATTCATCTCAGCATCCCCAGATGTTACGAGGAGGGCAGTGTGTAGCCAGCCCTGGCCTGGGAATGCTAACCAACACAGGGCCCCTGGTGAGTCCAGAGCTGGGGCTGCAGCTAGAACTTCGGGGCAAGAGAGACCCCATGCCCCTTACTTCCTGGTCCTGGTCCTGAGCTTCCAGGAGTGGGGCCAGAGTGGGCACCCGTGAGAGACTGGTAGCGTGGGAGGGCTGTGCATTCTGCTGAGACACCCTGTACCCACTGCTGTGCTGTCTGACAGGCGCCTGTCTCTCTTCTTGCTCCCAGGTGATAGCTGTGGTCAGGGACATGTCCACCGATGTGGACATTTTCAAGGACCTGCTGGACACTGGCTTCAAGAGGAAAGCGGCCGTGTACATCATCATGGACGAGAGTAAAGTCAAGTACATTCTGCACATGTTTGAGTGGACTCACATGCGCCTGGGGCACCTCAAGGTGAGCAGGCTCCTCACTTGCCTATGTGGCTGGATGGCAGGAGTCATTCAGTCTGTCAAACTCTGCGAGTACCCGCCTGCTCTGGGCGAACTCCTGTGCCAGGCACTCAAAGAGTCCAGTAATCTTGTAGCCTCTGCTTGAATTCCCGGAGGGACAGGATACTCACCATCTCTGATGGAACAAAGATAAAGTAAACATTGATGAGGTGCTTGCTGACCAGGTGCTGGAGCTCATGCCAAGTGCTGCATCATATGTTATTTCGGAGCAGCCCATGCCACACTGGTTCCCTGTCTGCCTGCATACCTCTGGTCATCGTGTGCTCACTACATCCTCAGGTAGCTCATGGCCTATCTGGAGAGCTTCAGTTCCCAGGAAGTTCTTTCTTGGGTTAAGCCAAAACCTGTCTCCTTAGAATGTCCATTTACTGGTTTTAGGATCTGGCTCAGACAGAGGAAACTCCCCCTCAGGCTGAGGCCAGGGAAGGCTTCCCTGATGTCTGCACAGTTGAGGTAGGTTTGAGGCACAAGAGCAGAGTAGAACCTTTAGGGTGGGGAACAGAGGTGGATCAGAGACAGGTGCCAGTGGGGTCAAAGTGGGCTGCAGGTCCCCAGCACTGCTTTACTGTGTGTCCCTGGGCATGTCACCTCCCCTTTCTGGGCTATACAAGATCTCATTGGTCCAACTGTCTTCTGCCCAGACACCCTGGCATTTGGTGTCTGGCTAATTTTTTTTTTTTTTTTTTTTTTTTTT
>NC_045437.1:112757839-112766186 GCF_002776525.5 Piliocolobus tephrosceles | reverse complement strand
TGCGCCTGGCCCTGATGGCTACTTTTTGTTATTTTTATGCCATCTAAGTAATGACTGGTATTGATTTGCTGAGGTTCAAATTTTGAATTCTAGTTTTTCTTAAACATGACTCATTTTAATAAGAATATGTTCAACTCTGGTGTGCTTTATCAGTCAAAAATACAAATTAATTATGCAGAGAATATTATTTTCTTTTTTGAGACAGAGTCTCCCTCTGTCGCCCAGGCTGGAGTGCAGTGGCGCAATCTTGGCTCGCTGTAACCTCCCCCTCCCGGGTTCAAGCAATTCTACTCCTTCAGCCTCCCGAGTAGCTGGGATTCAGGCATGCTTCACAATGCCTGGCTAACTTTTCTATTTGTATAAATTGTAAAATCTGGGACCTGGTATAAGGCCTGGATGTCCACCCTGGGCTTGATTTTAGCAGGGGCCTGAAGTTCTCCTAGCACCTGGTGTCCACCTGAGGCCTGGGTGTCAACCTGTGAGCAGATGTCCACCTGGGGCCTGAGTGTTTCTCGGTGCCTGAGGACTTCCTGGGCCCGGATGTCCACATGGGACCTAGATGTGCACCTGGGGTCCAGTGTTCACCAGGAGCCAAGGTATCCACCTGGGGCCTGTGTCCACCCAGGGCCTGATGTCCATTTAGAGTCAAGTGTCCACCTGAGACTCTGTGTCCACCTGGGGCCCAGGTGTCCTTCAGGGGCCTGGTTTTGACCTGGGACCTGGGCATTTACCAGGGGCCTCAGTGAACACTTGGGGCCTAATGTCCACTTGGATCTTGGTGTGCAGCTAGGGTCTGATGTCCACCAGGTTCCTACGTATCCTCCTGAGGCCTGGTGTGTTACTGGGGCCTGATTTCTGCCTGGTTTCTACCTGCGGTGTCGGTATCCACCTGGTTACCGTTGTTTACTTGGGACCTGGTGTCCCTCTGGGGCCTATGTCCACCTTGGATTTGTTGATCCTCTGGGGCCTTGTGTTCACCTGTGCCCTGGGTGTCAGCTTGGTACCTGATATTCACCTGGGGCCTCCACAGCCACCTGGGGCCTGGTGGTCCCTTGAAGCCTGGAGTCCTGGGTCTTCATGTCAACCTGGTATCCACCTGGGTCCTGGGTGTCCACTTGGGGCCACATGTCCAGCTCTGGTCTGAGTGTCCCCATGGGGCCTGATACACATCAGGGGCCTAGGGCATTTACTTAACGCCTGGTGTCCGTGTGGAGCGTGCCATCCTATGAGGATTGATACTCAGATGGGGCCTGGTATCCTCTTCGGGCCTATTGTACTCCTGGAGCCTGAGTGTTTACCTGGAGTCTGATACCCATCCTGTGCCTGCTGCCTACATAGGGCCTCATGTTCCCCCCGAGCCTGGATGTCCACCTGAGTCCTTGGTGTCCTCTGTGGGACAGCTGTCCACCTGTGACTTTGTGTCCAGCTGTGGGCTGGGTGTGAGCCTGGTGCTTGATGGACACCTTGAGTCCGTGTGCACCTGGGGCTTTGTGTCTATCTGGGGACTAGTGTCTACTTGGAGCCTGATGTGTACATAGGGACTGTGTACTTATCTGGGACCTGATGTCCGTCTAGAACCAGATGTTCCCCTGGAGTCAGGGTGTCCATCTAGGGCCTAACTTTCACCAGGGGCCTGGTGTTCACCAGGGGCCTAGGTATCCGCCTGGGGCCTGCTGTCCACCTGGGGCCTCCTGTTCACCTTGGCCCTGATACTTACCTGAGGCCTGGACATCCACTTGGAGCCTGGAGTTCAAGTGGTGCCTGGTGTTCTGCCGAAACGCCTGAGGTCCATCTGGGGCCAGGTTTCCACCTGGGGCCTGGTATGTACCTGAGGCATGGGCGTTCACCTGGGGCCTGATGTTTAGCTGGGGCCTGGTGTTCACCTGGGGCCTCCGAGCCAAACTGCAGCCTGATGTCCTCCTGAGGCCTGATGTCCGTGCAGGAACTGGAGTCCCTCTGGGACCTGGTGTCTACCTGGGGTCTGGTGTCAACCTGCCGCCTGATGTCCAGTGTCCACCGTGAGTCCAGTGTCCACTTGGGGCCTGATGTTTTCCTGAGGCCTTTGTGTCCACTGGGGCCTTACGTCCGCCTGGAGGGGATGTGTCCCCATGCACCCGCCCTCGTCCTGGGGAGAGTGGGTAGGGAGTTGCTCTGGCCCTGCCCCTTGTCATCCAGGAACTGCCCCTCCTGCCCACATGGTAGGAAGGTGTCATCTTGGCTCAGGCAGGTCTGGGTTTTAAACTGGGGCCTTATATTTACCTGCGGACTGCTGTCCACGTGGGGCCTGTTGTCCCCGGTAGGTAATGGGTATTCACCTGGAGCCTCATGTCCACTTGGGGTCGAAGTGTTCACCTGGGGCCTGATGTTACCTACCATAGGCATTGCACAGAATACACACAGACTGGAAAGGAAGAAAGAACGGAAACGTGGGAACTACGTGTGCAGTATAAGGAAAGTGAAAATAGCAACCAGGAAAGAACACAAAGAAAGTATGAGAAGGATGGTATGAAGAAGAAACAAACCAACCTAGGCCCAGTTTTCTAAGAAACATTGGAAACCACAGTGAAATGAAGTGTCAGATGGAATCAAGCCATCTCTGGATTTTCCCCTGTGGGCCAGTCAGTGTCAGCAGGGATAGGAGTGACTGGGATTCTCCTAGATTACTGTTAGGCCTAGAAATTGCTGAGGCCGCCCTGAAAACGTCCTACTCACTTTTCAGAAAATCACAACTTGGAAAGTACAGCAAAACCAAAGAAGGCTGAGAGCTTACCTTGGAGAAAGTTCTCACAGTCCTGGGTGCCACTGGCTGGCTGGCTCTGTGGTTGCTTTGCCAGCAGGCAGCCTTCTTTCAGCCCCCTTTCTTATATCAGGTGGCGGTGGCTGATGACCCACGTAGCCTTTGGCCTTGAGGAATAGCCCAGTAGGTTGACCTAGGCCTGGGGCAGCGGTGAGGGCAACATTCTGTGGCACTGCCCGTTTCGTGCTGGCAGCAGGATGGGGCGAGGCTCCAGGTCCCCAATTCCAGCACCTGATTTGGAAGCCCCCAGCGGCCTGCAGCACAACTTGGTGGAGGGGAGCCTGGGCAATCGCAGCTGCACCTGTTCCCAGTGCCGCCTCCAGATCTTCATGCCTTGAGCAGTGACTTGGGCCAAGAAGTCAGTTTCCTGGATTGTGTCTTCAGGAGGACATGATCCTGAACTGTGAGGGGTGGGTGTACAGCAACTCTCCACAAACTTTCCCCAGGAATAGGGAGGTGTGCATGGTGCCACAGCCCTTTTTGGGTAGACATAAGGCCCCAAGTGGACATCCAGGCCTCAGTCAATATCCAGGACGGAAGTGGAGACCTAGGTTCCAGGCAGACATCAGGCCTCAAGTGGACCCCCAGGCCTCAGTCAATATTTGGGACCGAAGTAGAGACCTAGGTTCCAGGCAGACATCAGGCCTCAAGTGGACAGTCCCAGGTGAACACTGGACATCAAACACCAGATTGATGCTGTGTCTTAGGGGTATGGCAGTTACCAGTTGGATTCCAGTTCCAAATGGACATTAGGCACCAGGTGGACATCAGGTTCCCAGTTGACAAATAGGTTCCAGGTGGACACCAGGCTCCAGTTGAACATCAGGCCCCAGGTGATGCCCAGGCCGCACATTGACACCTGAGCCCCAAGCAGACATGAGGCCCCAGGTGGATAGTTAGGTTCCTGGTGAACATTAGGCCCCAAGTGGACACTCTGGCCCCAGGTGGATATATGGCCTCAGGTGGCCATTGGGTCCCAGGTGCACACTGGACTTGAGGTATACATCAGGCACCAGGTTTACACCCAGGCCCCAGTTGGACAGAATGTCACAGATGGACTTCAGGCCCACAGAGGATACCTAGGCTTCAGGGGGACACCCAGACCTCTTGTGGATATTAGGTCTCCGGTGAAAATCTGGCCCTAGTTGGATACCGAGTCTTCAAGGGGACATAATAATGCCCCAAGCAGAACCCAGGCTTTAGATGGATACCAGGCTCCAGGTGGCCATTAGGCCCCAGGATGACATCAAGGCTCCAGGTGGCCACCAAGCCCCAGGTGTACCCCAGACCTCAGGTGGACATCAGGCCCCTGGTGGATGCCTACACTGCAGGGTGACATCAGGCCCCAGGTGGCTGTGTAGGTCCTAGGTGGATATCAGGCATCAGGTTGACTCTCAGGGCCCAGGTAAACGCCAAGCCACAAATGAACAGCAGGCCCAAGGGGTGGACATAGGCCCCCAGTGAACACAAGGTCCAAGATGGATGCCCAGCCTGATGCACACCTGCAGACCAGAGTTCACCTGGGGTCTGGTTTCTCCTTGGGGCTTGGGTGTTTTCCTGGGACCAATAACCCGCCTGGCATCTGGTGTCTACTTAGGGATGGATATTTACCTTGGGTCTGATGTCCACCTGGGGCCTGGTATCCATCTGGGGCCTGGATGCCCACCTGGGACTGATGTTCACCTGGGGCCTTCTGTTTGCCTAGGGCCTGATTTCCATCCTGAGACTGGGTGTCCACCTGGGGTCTGTGTCCCCGTGTGACTTGGTGTCCAACTGGGACATTGGACACCGGTAAACACCAGGCCCCATGTGGGTTACTATGGTACACCTGATGTACACCTTGAGTTCAGCGTCCACTTAGGTCCTGATAGCTACCTTAGGCCTGTTGTTCACCTGGGGCCAGGCGTTGTGCTGGGCCTTAATGTCTACTAGGAGCCTGGTGTTTACCAGGGGGTCTTGATTCCCACCTGGGGCCTGGGTGTTTACATGGGGTCTGATACCCTTCTGTGGCTTTGGTTTCAATCTGACCTGATGTTCATGAGGCATCTAGGTGTCCACATGAGGCCTAATGTCACCCTGGGACCTGATGTTCACCTGGGGCTTGGTGTCAACCTGGGGCGTGGGTGTTCACCTGAGGCCTAGTAATTTACGTGTGCCCTCCTGTTTACCGAGTTCCTAGGTGTCACCTTGTATCTTAATTTGTTCCATGAGCCTGGTGTGCACCTGGAGCCTGGGTGTCACCCTAGGGCCTGAAATTCTGGGGACTAGCTGTCCAGTTGGAGCCTAGGTATCCACTTGGGTCTGAATTTCGCCTGGGGTCTGATGTCCGTTCGGAGTGAAGTTTTCACTTGAGTCCTCATGTAAACCTGGTGCCTGGGTGTCAGCCTTGAGCCTGATGTTCAGCTGGGGTCCTGTGTCCACATTGGGCCCGATTATTCACCCAGTGCCACGTGTGCACATGGGACCTTGTCTGCCTGGGGCCTGGGAGTACTCCCTAGGCCAGGTGCCTACCTGGGTTCTGATATCCACGTTGGGCTTGGTGTTCACTTGGGGCCTGACAGCTACTTGGGGCCTGTGTATCCTCTGGGGACGGGTGTTCTGGTGTTCTTCTGGGGATGGGTGTTCACCTGCAGTCTGATACCTACTTGGGGATTGGGTATCCTCTTGGGGCCTGATGTTCCCCTATGACCTGGTGTACAACTGGGCCTGGGTGTCAGCCTGGCACCTGAATTCACTGTCCACTTGGGGCCTGGTATTTGGCTGGGGCCTGATACCACCTGAGGCCTGGGTGTTTAGGTGTGGCCTGTTATCTTTCTGTGGCCTGGGTGTTTATCAGGAGCCCAAGGTTCACCAGGCCACCTAGGTATCCACCTGGACCAAATGTCTCTCTGGGGCCTGATGTTCATTTGTTGTCTGGTGTTTACCAAGGGCTTGGGCATCCACCTGTTGACTGATGTTCAGCTGGGGCATAGATACTCACCTGGGGCCCGAGGGTACACCTGGGGCCTGACGTCTGCCTGAGGCCTAGTAATCCACATGGGCCTGGTGTTTACCGGAAGCCTAATGCTCACTTTGGGCCTGGTGTTTGCCTGGAGCCTTGGTGTCAACCTGGGGCTGGCCATCCACCGGGGGCCTAGTATCCACCTGGAGACAGGAAGTCCAGTTGGGTTCTGATGTCCTCCTAGGATCATCCTCATGTATGGTGGATGAAATTTAGGGCCTGGTGATGAAATTTAAAAGAGAACCTTAAAAGCTATCGAACCAAGTGAAGCAAGCAGAGGAAGGTCATTCCATTCCAGCAATGAGAAGAATGCGAGCCCAGCGATGGAGCTATGAGCAGCTCAGTATGTGTTGGGATCTGCAAGAGGGAGGGAAGTTGTGGGTGCACTGGAATACCGGACCCGGGATGGGAGGATGCTTTTCAAGCTGCCTTTCGCTTTCTCCTGGAATGTCATAGGAAGCCAGACTTCTTATTTGTAGGTCAGAGTTGAATGTTATGTAACATCAACATTTGGAGGGAATGACGTGGAAACACTTTTTGTAGACAGAAGAGACAGCACTTGCAAATATTTAGGAATGTAAGGGGGCATAAATTGGAAATAATTTTGTTTTTAAAACAAGTAGTTCATAATACTTCACTTTCTTTTTATTTATTTGAGATAGTCTTGCTCTGTCGCCCAGGCTGGAATGCAGTGGCATGATCTCGGCTCACTGCAACCTCCACCTCCCAGGTTCAAGCAATTCTCCTGCCTCAGCCTCCTGGGTAGCTGGGATTACAGGCACACACCACCATGCCTGGCTAATTTTTAGTAGAGCCATGGGGTCTTGCCATGTTGCCCAGGCTGGTCTCAAATTCCAGAGCTCAATGTGCTCCTCCCACCTTGGCCTCCCAAAGTGCTGGGATTACGACCAGGAGCCACTGCACCCGGCCAAGATGTTTATTTTTTAACCTTATGTTTGTCTGATGTCTGGGCTGTATGGGGTGTGGAAAGGGAAAGTAATCCACATGTAATTACACATGTAAGACATGTAATGACACAGAGGAGACTTTGACCTAAATGGTGAGACCCTGAAGTGTGGATGCTTTGGAGGAGAATAGAGATCAAAGGTTGATGATCAAAGTATTTACAAATAACTATTTTCCTTTCATTTATTTTTAATTTACAGTTCTATATAAAATTGGAAGTAATATTATTTATGTACAACTACAATAGATTTTATCCTTTTTCTAGTATTTCTGCTCTAGTTACAGAACCATGAGCGATCTCTTTGATCAACTGGAATGAAAATGTTCCAGCTGCTTATAAGATTTTTTAAAGATAATTCTTTACAACAGCCTTGGGGGGTGCAGGTTGGTGTGAGAGAAGAGTGAGTTAAGGGGATGATACGAATATCAAAGAGAAACTAATGAATAAAGAAGTCCAACATCAAGATTAGTTTCAGAAGAAGTAATTTTCCACTAAATTTTCAGATTTCCTTTTCACTTAGGAGTGTGGTTAATTAGGGAAGCTATTTCTAACACCTGCACTTTTAGAATCATATTTATTACGCAGCATTGCAAAGCAGTCTTTCCTTCCACAACCGCCAGTCCCAGGACAAAAAAGAGTATGAAGGAAAGTACCTCAGCAAACCCAGTCAGAATATGCTATGTTTGAAAATAGCCATTTTGTGGAGACCTTAGCTGAAATTTGGCTTTGAAACCATCTGGGGGCATTTCTGAATTCTTACCTGCCTTAGATTCACTAGTTTAGATGTTGGTACCGTGCTACCATAGCCACGCATCTAATGGTGGTAACCTTTCGGGTTGGATATAGTATGTTTACCAGAATTGACCTAGATTTGGCTGATCTTTGAGGAAATGTTCAGATGAAACCAGTTATGATTTCACCCTGTGCGAAAGAACATGCATATGATTTTACCATAGGTATGTTTTCTTTACATTATTTACACAGATAATTTTCTATAATATCTGGGGGCAAACTGGGGAATTTGCAGTCCAACTGGCAGGTCCCCTCAGAGACCCACGGGCCGATGGCATTGGTGCAGAGTGACCAGGTTCACAGTGCAGCTTGTGGCTCCTGTCCGACTTGCAGGGGGCTCTTCCTCCACATCCCAGCTGCCGTTTTCATAAAACAATCCGTGGTGTCCGCTCTGAGACTGGGCTCCTGGTGCTCCCACTCGCATTGCTGTAGCAAGAGATCCATAGAATATTTTAAAATATTACTTGCTATTTGCTTAAACACAGACCTTTCTAGGCTATTTCTTTTCCTTACTCCATTACTGAACAACTCCCTTACTTCTTCCTTCCCCTCTAGTATTGCTCCCAAGTAATGGATTGGTTTTAGTCCCGGAACTGAAGTACCCTGAGCTCCATTCTGAGCAGTACTCTAGAGAGACCCACGTTTTATTTATATTTTGCATTTAACAAGTTTAGCGAGTAGTTATTTTTGCTGAATTTATGGGTCCTTTGTTTTAGATTTGCAAGACAAAAACTTTTACAGACGTCTTTCTTTCTTTTTTTTTTTTTTTTGAGACGGAGTCTTGCTCTGT
>NC_045437.1:112756866-112757739 GCF_002776525.5 Piliocolobus tephrosceles | reverse complement strand
GAGTCTTGCTCTGTCGCCGGGGCTGGAGTGCAGTGGTCGGATCTCAGCTCACTGCAAGCTCCACCTCCTGGGTTTACGCCATTCTCCTGCCTCAGCCTCCGGAGTAGCTGGGACTACAGGCGCCCACCACCTCGCCCGGCTAGTTTTTTGTATTTTTAGTAGAGACGGGGTTTCACTGTGTTAGCCAGGATGGTCTCGATCTCTTGACTTTGTGATCTGCCTGTCGTCTTTCTTAATGTTTTATTATAATGCAGACCTGTGCAGTGGTGTATGCTGAAGATACTGGAATGCCTATGTGCTCATCTACCAGAGGGTGCCTGATCAGAACTCCTCAGTATGACCAAAGAAAATCGAGTCAGCATTGTACTGCAGGAAGCTGAGGATCTCTCTTTGTAAGTTTTTCTTCTGTATAATTTGGTGTGTGCTTTGAGTAGACACAGTGTGATCTTTAAAAAGATCAGGCAAGGCCAGGCGCCATGGCTCACACCTGTAATCCCAGCACTTTAAGAGGCCGAGGCGGGCACATCACGAGGTCAGGAGATCGAGACCATCCTGGCCAACATGGTGAAACCCCGTCTATACTAAAAATACAAAAAATTAGCCGGGCATGGTGGTGCACACCTGTAGTCCCAGCTACTCAGGAGGCTGAGGCAGGGGAAACAGAGGTTGCAGTGAGCCGAAATTGCACCACTGCACTCCAGCCTGGTGACAGAGCAAAACACTGTCTCAAAAAACAAAACAAAACAAAAAACAAGGCAGTTCCTCAGAGAGTGCATCCAGGGTCAGAACGAAGAACTTTCTACATGGACACAACAAATCTTTATATCTGACCTACAGAATCCACCATTGCAGTGGACCAGTGACCTGACCTAC
>NC_045437.1:112739532-112756856 GCF_002776525.5 Piliocolobus tephrosceles | reverse complement strand
CACCATTGCGATAGACCAGTGACCTGACCTACAGAATCCACCATTGCAGTGGACCAGTGACCTGACCTGCAGAATTCCACCACTGCAATGGACCAGTGACTTCTGTGTTTTTTCCCGTCTTGTATTTTCCAAATGAAAATTTTTATTGGGACTATTTTGATTCTATGCCACTATTCTTTATTGAGTGTAACCCAGGAGGTCAATGAATGATTTTTCTTTTTCTTTTTTTTTCTTTTGAGATGGAGTGTCACTCTTGTCACCCAGGCTGGAGTGCAGATGCGTGTGAAAGAGTGAGACTCTGTCTCAAAAAAAAAAAAAAGAAAAATAATTTGTTGACCTCTTAGGTTATGTCCAATAAGGAATAGCGGAGTTTAATAGCGGCTAACGGCAACCTTCACCTCCCAAGTTCAAGCGACTCTTCTCCCTCAGCCTCCCAAGGAGCTAGGATTACAGGCACCCACCACTAATTTAGCCCAGCTAATTTTCGTATTTTTAGTAGAGACAAGGTTTCACCATGTTGGCCAGGCTAGTCTCAAACTCCTGACCTCAGGTGATCCGCCTGCCTTGGCCTCCCAAAGTGCTAGATTACAGGCGTAAACCACTACCCCTGGCTTAACAAATGATTTTTCATAAGTCACTGGACACCAAGGAGCCACTTATAAACCAGATGGAATGCACAGCACGTGGCCCACGGGACCCTCACTTTGGGTTGGATACAGTAACTGAATGGGACTTTGGTCTCTCTTGCTTGGGGCTGGGATGAGTGTGTCCTCTGAGAAGAAGGCACAAGGCAGATTGGGTGGCTACAGCTGTAAACTGGGGGCAAAAGCAGGCTTCTGTGAAATACTGTTCTTCTTTTCTTCTTTTAACAGAACCATCAATGTCTTGAGGTCTAGCTGGGCACATGGCTGCCCAGCTACAAACTAGATTTTCCAGACTAATTTATATCAATTTTCTTTATTCCTGTAAAAGTTGTTTATTTGTTGCACTTACATACACCATTCTCAAATGACCAACAAGGCAGAAATGGTTAATACATGAAGCTGTCTACAGGCGTGATAGAATAAAAAGTTTAAAAATTATTTGGGTCAGGCTTAAATAACCTGAACAGGTTTTTTAAAAGTGTTTATCTGACAATATTCAACAAATAATTCTTCACTTAATTTCTTGTGGAAGCAATCACCTTAATATTATTCATTGGCCTTGATAAATGTGAACACTTCTCATATTTATGTAAATAATGGTCACGTGGCTTTCTTGGCATATCTAAATTTGTTAGATCTTAATATATGCTTATATATGTATATGTTACAGTTATGTACATTAAATGTGTGTGTATGTAAGAGTTGGAATTTGAAAGAGCAAAATTTAACTAGAAAAAATAAGTTAATATCCAATAATAGTTGACTTGTCAATTAAAATAAGTAGTTATTATGAAAGAAAAAAAGGTGATTTCAAATGATTAGGAAGAATTGGCCCGGCAACTAAGATAGTATGCTTTCCTTAAAAACAACAACAACAACAACAAAACAACAAAAAACTCATGTTATGTGACAATTAAATACAGAAATCACAAAACTAGTTAAATTGATGCTGCCATTAAAGCAACATTAGTTTTGGGGGAGAAGAAAGAAGCCGAGAAGATAGTATCTGTGCACTTAAGATGGTCATGTCGTTTGATATATGTAAATACAAAGCAGCCTGAGGCTCACACCTGCATGATGCTGAAAAAGCTGACCAGCGTTACATATTCAGCCCTAGATGAAATACTGTATTTATTTTTTAAACACTGGTATGCATTGTTTTAAAAATGTATAAAATAACGGTGAAAAGTTAAAGAATCTTAAGAATGTCGCTAAATGTAAAAAACTTTTGCAAAGCCTTAATTTTTTATGATGAAACATATATTTTATCATCTTTTATGTATAGTATGTTTTAATGCTTTTTTAACCCAATGAGGATTTTGTGATTTTGATTTTACTATAGCGATTGTTTTATAAACAAAGAAAAAATTATGTCAGGATTGCAGAGATGGCAAACTGTTAAAATAGTTTGGGTATTAAATTACGAAATAATTGGGTATTAAATAATTCAAAATCCAAGATGTGCGATTGAACAGATCTGTAGGCATCTGTAAGTGCTGAGGTGAAAGCGTCAACCAAAGCAGTTAGATTGAACATTTATACCTGGAGGTCATCAATAGAGGAACTGGCTGTGGACCTTCACCTCTGCATCCCGTTTGCTGCTGTAGCTGTGTCTCTCTCTCTCACACACACACACACACGCTCTTATTTCTTAAAAATAAATTTCCTTCAATTTAGGCATTCTTAACTTGCCACCCCGGTGGCCCCTGCGCTCTTGGAGGAGGCCAAGAAAGAGCAGACCCTCAGGTGGCTGGCGATGCACTTGACCCTGAGGACATCAGGTCCCAGGCCCGCCAGCCGTCGCCGGTGTCGAGCTGCAGCTGAAGCCACCAAGCCCAGACGTGGCGCGCGGGCAGCAAGCGGCTGGACACCCCAGACCAGACCCGAGCCAGTCGCCCGGGCGGCGAAGTCAGGCGGTCGGGCCACCAGCAGCCGCTCAGTCTCCAATCTGTGTGGACTGCCCAGCGCCAGGGCCCAGGATCCGGAGAGGTGTCCAGGCAGAGCGGACCCTCAGACCAGGTAGAATGTGACGCCATTCAAGGGAAGCTCTGCCATCCCGCGCCAGTGCCAGAGGTGTAGCTGCAAACTGCCAGTCCTGGCACGGGAAGTGGTGGGGGCAGGTGAGGGAAGGGGCAACCCCAGACTGTCCTTGCCTCTCCCGCTGCCTGACACCAGCCAGGCAGCCCCCAGGGCCAGAGCCTCAGCGCTGAAGCCAGGCCATCCGTGAAGCCAGTCTGGTGGCCGCGGGGTGCCCGTGCCAGCCCCAGATCTTCCTGCGGACGATGAGCGGGGTGGGCGCATGGCCAGACTGGCCCTCCTCCTCAGCCAGGGCGGCCTGCGCGCCTGCGATTTTCCGCCTGTGGTCCTGGGGCTGCCCGGGCCCGCCGGGAGAACCCGCGAGCCCAGCGGCGCCTGCCTCGGGCTGCAGCCCCACCTGTCGGCGGGCGCCGCCTGGGAGCGGCTTCCGGGAGCCGGGTGGCCCCCGAGGTGCAGGCGCGGGCCTAACGGCTTTGCGAGGCTCACTAGGTTTGAGAGGTCAGTAGGTCTGAGAGGTCAGAGGCTGCCAGTGTCGCTGCTGAAGGGTGGACCGGGCTGGATGGCGGATTCTGGGCTCGATCGCAGAGGTTGGGTCGGGGATTGGGAGTTGATTGGGGATTTGGGGCTGGGTGTGGGGCGGCGGGCGGTGAAAAGGTGACAGGGAGCTGCCGCGACTCAGGAGCCGGTGGTTGGGGGTCTGACAAGAACTCACCTCCTTGAAGAAGTTCTGCGGCTTTGGGAGCCGCAGGGGCCAGCGGTCCTGGGCCCCATAGACCACGTCTGCACGGGTTCGGGGCACCGAATCTGGGACGCGGAACTGTGGAAGATCCACAGGGCGCTGTCGAGGGCTATGCCGCGGAGGTGGAGCGCTGCCTGGCGCGCAGGAGCAGAGACCTGGAAGCCTGGGACAGGCAGCACAGGGAGCGGGGGTCGGCCCAGGGTGGGAAGGGGTCCCCGGGCCCGGCTTCCCGGCAGCCCCTTGGAGGGGGCCTTGGAGGGCGCCGGACACCCTCGGAACGGCGGTGCCAAACGGAGCCTCAGCTGCTCTGCATCCCTCATAATTCCCCTGCGGGAGCACTTGGTGGAGAATGTGAGTGATTTAACTCGCAAAGCGAAGCATATACAGTGTTTTTATTTTTAATGTACACGTTTAAATCATGGTGTTATATACATTATAGGAGGTGCCTAATGAGAGAACTCATTCACCTATCAAAAAATACCTGGAGTCATTTTCAGTAGCGAAAAGTTCTCAGGTGAAACTATTAGTTTTACATTCGTATCCACCTGTGCAGATCGGTTCTTTACTGAAGGTCCTTAGAGGGAAACTTAGAAGTGGGAGGTGGGTTCTGTGTTCTTGAATGGGAAGACACATTTTTTTTTAAATGTGAACTCTTTCTCTGTTTATCAATTTTACATAAGACAAATGAAAACATCAAAGTTTTAACATTTTTGCATGACACCTGCTGTCTTTTACTATTGTGATGACATTTAAAATAAGTTTATAATGGAGTGAAAAAATACTTCCTCCTCTAGATAACAAAATTTGCTATTAATTTCTACAATTAATGGTTTACTAACAGCTAAGACAGATAAATGCACGGAACAGAATAGGAAATGCAGAAACAATGTAATTATATAAGACGTACATAAGGATTGATAATGTTAACAGTCATTAATAGGAAAGAATGAATTGTTAATGAAAAAATGCCTGCTGTTTGAAGAAAACTAGTGAAAGTTTATGTCATAAACATGAATTCCTGATGGAGTACAGATTGAAATTTTTACATATGCAAATGAGAAAAGTACCAGAAGAGAACACACATGCTTATTTTACAGGTAAATTTTATGTTGACAAAGGCCTTTCTAAGAATGACCTCACAAGCAGGCATTCTGAAGGTTGATTTAGCAAAGTAAAAATTAAAACTGCCTGTGTATCAGAAAAAAAAATTAACAAAATAAGAGAACATACTTGAAAAATATTTACTGTATTATATATATATATTCAGATGAAAAGTATGTTTTCATTTTATAGGAATTACAGTCTTATGTATTGTATACATAGTACTGATAGGTATAACATATATTACAGATATATAAGTTATATATACACAGATGAAAAGTTGTATATATGTACATACATATATACTCATTAGATGAAAAGTGCATCTTCTTCTTTTTTTTTTTTTTTGAGATGGAGTCTTGCTCTGGCACCAGGCTGGAGTCAATGGCACCATCTCAGCTCACTGCAGTCTCTACCTCCTGGGTTCAAGTGATTCTCCTGCCTCAACCTCCCAAATAGCTGGGATCGTAGGCACGCCGCCACCACACCCAGCTAATTTTTGTATTTTTAGTAGCAATGGGGTTTCACCATGTTGACCAGGATGGTCTCGAACTCCTGACCTTGTGATCTGCCTGCCTTGGCCTCCCAAAGTGCTGGGATTACAGGTGTGAGCCACCACACTGGGCCTGAAAAGTGCATCTTCATTTTACAGGGAATTCTTACAAATCAAATAATCAAAAACTCTAAAAGTGGGCAAAGTACTTTATTTTGCAGATCTACAAGTTACTTATGTACATAGGAAAAAAATCCTTTGCATTTCTGGTATAAGAATTTAAAAGAGGAATGAAACTGTTCTCTATCCACAATATGTGTGAGAATGTTTTATACGCTGCCTAAAGTTTAAGTTGCTGATTGCTTTTTAAATACATAACATGGTGGTAAGTACTATATTTAAAAAATGTGTATGCCCGTTACCCTTCAATTCCATTTTACTGAATACCCTTGGGAAATAGAGATACATGCTCTTTGTTTTTCACAGCACTTATTTTTAAAAGAACCCCTAGAATGGATCCTATAAATAAATTTCAGTTGCATCCATAGGGTGGAATAATATGTGACCACTGAAAGTGACAATAGATACAGAAGTATGTTGATGTATGAAGATGTATTTTGTTATAGCCAGTGAGGAAAAAAGAATCCGTTTGATTGTACATATATAGAAACAGACTATGGTCTTGTGTTAGCAAAAAATATGTACAAAGTATGATAAAATGTGTAATTTCTGGGCATTTGTGTTTTAAGTAAAGATTTTTTTCCTTTTTCTTAACTCTGATTGCAGCAGTGAACATATACAAAACTTCTAGTAAAAGTTTATTATTAATGGAATAATCTTTAGGAAGAGAGGAATATGAATTTTGCACAGATAAAAATAATTTATCACTTTCTATTTTTTACCATTATTATTATTTGTGTGTGTTGTTGTCATCTTTGAACTTGTAGCCTCTTCAGAAGTAAAAGGGAGTTTTTTATCTGTGTTTCCAGATTTTATTATGTATGTATTTTATTATGTACATATGTTTTTCTTATATATACATTCATTTCCTATATGCAAACAATGATAGATTAATCATTCATTTTACCTGTATTCTTTAAAAATAAAAATAACAAAATGTAAATAGTTACTATTGTGAAAATATTGCTTTATACGAGTTTATTTTAAAATATTGAACCCCCCAACTGTATTTATCCATTCTTTCATTCCATTTATTCATCGAACATAACCTGAGTGCCTGTTATGTGGCAGACATATACTGCTATCTCTCAGGAAATATGTATATATAAAATATATATATTATATAGCAGACATATTCTGCTATCTCTCATCCTTAAAAACTTCATATTTACCTGTCCTGCCTGCACAAGCTGAGAGATTTCAAATGGGAATATTAGGACTTCATCTCACTGACACTTTATCTCCCACCTTTCAAACAAAAGCATTTGTGAAGTTAGAAAATAGTAGAAGATAACCTTTAAATGCCCTTTCAAAAGTATGTCTTAAATACTAATATTAATCATTGGAAAGTCTGATTTGCGTATATTTTGTAAATATAAGTAGTGAATAAAATGAGCCGTACCTATTCATTTGAATCTTGAGTTTCCTTTGGCTTCAGGTTGTTTGAAAATCAAAGAATTAATTTGTTTAAAAAATGCATGATTGTTATTTCAGTGCTCTTTCCCCATAGTCCCTTTAAGAACTAAAATGTGTTTAAGGGCTAGTTACATGCCTACAACTGCCCTAGACCTGCTGAGTGTACCATACTCTACTTAACGTAAAGTCTCATGGATTGTGTGATGCCCGATTATTTTATATATCAGTAAGATCATTTTTAAAATGCTACCAATTATATTCGTAACAAATCATGAATGGTAAGTGGCATTCCAATATCATAAGTGTTAGAATATGACCTACTCTTTAAGTAATCCTACAAAATAGGTATAATTGTATCATTTTACTTAATTAAAATGCTTTTGTTAAGTAGTAGTAATCATAATAATTATAATATCTGGCTGGGTGCAGTGGCTCACACCTGTAATCCCAGAACTTTGGGAGGCTGAGGTGGGAGGATCGCTTGATGCCAGGAGTTTGAGACCAGCCCAGGCAACAAAGTGAGAGTCTTACTCTACAAAACATTTTAAATTAGAAGCTGGGCATGCTGGTGCACATCTGTAGTCCCAGGTACTCAAGAGGCTGGGGATGGAGGATCACTTGAGCCTAGGAGTTCCAGGCTACAGTGAGGCATGATTACATCATTGCACTCCAGCCTGGGCAGAAGAGTGAGACCTAGTCTCAAAAAAACAAAAATCTAACAATTATTGAGTTGTTGCCGTAGGGACTTTTCTAAATACTTCACACAGTTTCTCATTTAAGCACCATGATGGTGTCCTATGAGATGGCTACTATTGTCATCTTTATTAATGAGGAAGTTGAGGCACAGAAAGGCTAAGCAATACCTGGTAAATGACAGTTTAACGTAGGACTCAAGCCCTAGTTGAACTGAATCCAAAGACTGAGCTCTTTCTATTCAAATACGCTGCTGTTTTCATTAAGGCAGTAAACAACAAGAACTAATACATATTGTACCTTACTCAAGAAAAAGTATTTGTTTTCAAGGCAGAGGAAAAACATGCTCTTCGGTGTTTACAATTATGTGAATTATTGTGTGTTTTGAGATATTGTACTACAGTTTCCTAAAAAGTCCTCTTACTCTCATAGACTTGCTCTACATTTGGCCTGTGCTAATGCCTGTGTGGAAGTGGTCACTCTCCTGCTGAGCAGAAAATGCCAGACTGACGTTTGTGACAATCAAAACAGTACGCCTTTGATACAGGTATGTAGTAGCCAACTCTTTCAGCATGACATGGCTTTGATTTACATATATAGAATTAAAACAAATTCATCTCATTTACATGTAACTAGTTAGTATAACCTGTGGAATCTGTATTTTGAATTCTTAGAATTTACAATCTATTTCTTGATCTAATATGGGCAGGCTGTACATTGCCAGGAAGAGACTTTTGCCAACATTCTGCTGGAACATGGCGCCAATTCAAATCTTAAGGATATCTATGGCAACACTGCTCTCCATTATGCTGAGTGTAATGAGAGTACGTCACTGGCAGAAAAACGGCTTTCCCATGATTCAAATATTGAAGCACTGGACAAGGTATAGATTAACAACTTTCTTTTCAAAATATGTGTTTTAACCTTGACGTAGGTAAGGGTCCGTTTTTTGTATTTGGAAGCTCAAGCATTCCCTGAATGCAAATGCAAATTAAGTTATTTTGAAATAACTTAATTGTCTAAGATTTTATTTTAAATTTTGATTATTTTATTTTATTTTATTTATTTATTTATTTATTTATTTTGAGACGGAGTCTCGCTCTGTCCCCAGGCTGGAGTGCAGTGGCATGATCTCGGCTCACTGCAAGCTCCGCCTCCCAAGTTCATGCCATTCTCTTGCCTGAGCCTCCCGAGTAGCTGGGACTACAGGCTACCACCACCATGCTCGGCTAATTTTTTGTATTCTTAGTAGAGGCAGGGTTTCACCGTGTTAGCCAGGATGGTCTCGATCTCCTGACCTCGTGATCCACCCGCCTCGGCCTCCCTAAATGCTGGGATTACAGGCGTGAGCCACTGCGCCCGGCCTAAATTTTGATACTGTTAAAGAAGCATTAAAGGGCACGGCTTTTTAAAATGCACTTTGGAAAATATTTGTGAATTTGTTAAAGATAAAATCTTTTCAATTTTTTTTTTTATGCAGGGTTTTTTATTTCCTAATTAATGTAAAACAACACAGGGAAGAAAATATGCCCTGGAAATAGGCTTTATCTTAAAAAACAAAACTAAAGCAACTTACAATAAATGCACATCTTGGCCGGGTACGGTGACTCACGCCTGTTATCCCAGCACTTTGGGAGGCCAAGGCAGGTGGATCACAAGGTCAGGAGATCAAGACCATGTTGGCTAACAGAATAACACCTTTTCCTTCCCACCATTAATCATTCTCTGCCATTCAGAGAGTCTTTAGAAATTTACTTACAGGTAATCTTTCAATAAGTGGAAGCTGACCCTTTCATGATTTCATGTCCCGTTGTCACCATACAGGTGATTATATGTCAACAAATGTTCATTACAAGTTGGGTTTTCTCAATTAGAATAGAAGCAAATCCTAAACTTTTTTTTTAGTTGAAGTTGTATTATGAACTATCTCAGTATGTCTGTTAAGTTTATAGAGCTTTAGCATAACCAGGATGTCAGTTTTAAACAATGAAATCCACGAGGTTAATAAGAAAACAGATAGGAATTATTTAATAATTTAGTTGTGGCGGTCCTGTGTACAAACTATGTATTTGGTTAACAATCTGGGGAAATTATGTATAAATAGATTGTAAATGCATAAATGTTGGAAAAATTCTTGAAGTGGGTATCATGAGTCTTTTTAGCAATTTCTATTATATATGAGGGCCTGAAATTTTTGTAAAACATACGATACTGGAGAAAGAAAATATTTTACATGCAAATAATTGGATTATACACAACCATTTAGTAACATTTTTATATTTGCTAGGAAGCAAATATAAAAACACAAGGGCTGTATTCTAAATGTGGTGCACAGATTTGTTTGTTTGCCTCTGTAAATTGAGTCAACATGTAAAATTTAGAGGACTTGTGCAGAAATCGGGACTTCAGGCTTGTGTCAAAAAATCAAATCTGGCATCCCCTGAGTGTCTATCACTGTTGGGCCTGCTGTGCAGAGGTCGCCCCTTTACAGAAGGCATATATTCTCCAGCTTGCTACTGTGCCCACATCAATGCTTCCCTTTCTCAGGGAACCTTCCTTTGTCCTTGTAAGTATTTGGGTTTACAATTCCTATGTTGTAGTATATTTTGATAAAGACTTCAAGGTTTTTAAGTCAGCGTGTATTTGTTTATAATACGTAGTCTATAGATTATACAAATTCCTCAGTTATGGGGTTGAATTTTAGAATTTAGAAGTTTTTAAAACTTTTCTTTATCTATACCACAAATAATCATCTACCAATAAGAATGCCTAGAAGCCTTTTTAGGTTATTCCTGGTTATTGGTGGATAGTTTATGAATGTTGCAGACATTACATCTTTCTCCTCAGCAATCTTCCCTAAAAATGCAAGTGACTTATGGGCTTTTGTTATGCTAGAAATAATCCATACGGATCAGTATGAGAGCTTTTATTGACAGGCCATTATATTTTTATTTCTGATTTATATTTTGCCTAAAATAAAAACTAATTTTAAATATAATTTAAATAGAAACCAATAAAAATGGGTTTAAAAAGTAGAGTTGCATTAGGGTCCCAAGATTACCATTAGAATTGATAATAGAATTTCTTACTGAGCTTTGGGTTTTTTTAAGATTTACTTTTAAGTTTTTTAAACCTCTCTTACGCAGAATATGCTAAGCTTTCTAACAGTTAAGATAAAAATCTATTCTCTTGTATTAGGAAAAAAAGCCAATGGACTATTTAATAATAAAGAGAATAAGTGCATTTGCAGCCAATCTCTCCTAATTCAGAGCTAAGGAAATACCTTAGTGACCATTTGGAGCAGCAGTGCCTGACATTAGCACCTGGGATCCTGACACCGTGGGCAGAAGTGAATCAAGCAAGTTTGTAGCACACAGAGGAAACCTTCACCTCTTTGGGAAGCTCTGGCAACAGGATCTCTGAAACCCTTAATTCCTCAGTGTTAACATTTGCCACACAGCTGCTGTCAAATGGGGATTAGGGAAAGTTCAAGACATTTCTTGATTGTTGGACATGAAATAGTTTTGTAACTTCTCAAATGCAGACGGTCATGTAGTCTTTGTCTTGGGGTACTTCTGGTAAAGCAAATATTCTTTATAGTTTAAGAAACACTGCTCTAGATATAATAATTTAGATGATTAATTTATGTAAAAAAGCTTAAAGTAGTTGCTACTATGTCTTAGGTCTTTGGGGTTATAGAGACAAAAGATACAGCCCTTGCTCTCAAGAAGCTCTTGGTTTCAGAGGGAAGCAATAAAATGATTACAATATACTATGCTAAGTGCTGTGCAAAAAGCAAGGATTCTTGGGACTGGTAAGTGTTTGAAGTGAGTTTTGGCGATGACCTCAGTTAACGTGGGGAGGCAGAGGAGGGCTGTTTGCAAGGCAGAGTGCAGTGCGTGAGGAAACACAGAGGAATGAGAAGGATGGAACTGCTTTTCATTTACTTCCTGTCTATATTGTATGTTGAAGTTCAAAGCATCTTAGAGCAGATTTTCAGTTCAGTTGAGAAATATGTAATTTTGGCTTAACCCAAGTGTTCTCAGCCTGTTCTTTTTGGACCCAGGCTAGGTGTTCACAGCTGTCCTCACTGGCCCAGCCCGGGGTTCATTGCCACCCTGACTGGGCCCAGCTCAGGGGTTCACAGCTGTTGACTTTGGGCCGAGCCCAAACACTCCAAGCTGTCCTTAGAGGGCCCAGCCAAGGTGTTCACAGCTGTCCTCATTGGTAGCTAGCCCAGGTGTTAGTCCTTATAGCCAGTGGGCCCAGACCAGTGTTCACAGACATCCTCATTGGGCCAGCCCAGGAGTTCAATGCTGACCTCACTGGGCCCTGCCTAGCTCTTCACAGCTGTCCTCACTGGGCCCAGGCCAGGTGTTCACAGCCATCCCGTCAAGGTCAGCCCAGGGGTTCACAGCCTTCCTCGTTTGTATGAGCTCAGTTTTTTTAATACCAACAGTTATTCATAGCCATCAATATCAAGGCAAGCCCAGGAGTTCACAGTTCCCTTCAGTGACATCAAGCCCAGGGTTAAGAGCCATTTTCATTGGCCCCAGGCCACCTGTTCATAGCTGTCTTCATTGTGTCCAGCCCAGGGCTTCACAGCTGTCTTCGTCCAGGCCTCACCAGTGTTCACAGTGGTCCTCATCTAAGCTAGCCAAGGAGTTCTCTGTCATCCACATGACAGCCAGCCCAGATGTCCATAGCTGTCCTCATTGAGGGCAGCCAGTTTGTTCACACTTGTGCTTATTGGTGCCGGCCACCCTCACAGAGGCCATCCCAGGTATTGACAGCCATCCACACTGGGCCCAGCCCAGGTGTCCACGCCTGTCCCCATTGAGCCTAGCCCTGGTGTTCATAGATTTCCTCACAAGACTTCTTTGAGTTGTTTTCAGCAGTTTCCATGGTCCCAGGCCAGGGCTTCACAGATGTCCTCAGTGGGAACAGCCCATCTGTTCACTGTTGTCTTCATTAGGCCTGGTGCAGATGTTCACAGCTGTCCTCATTCGACTCAGCCAAAATGAACAGAACTGTCCTCCTGAGCGCATACCAGGTGTTTCTAGCTGTCCACATTGGGGCCAGCCCGGGTGTTCACAGCCATATGTTCTGGGCCCATCCCGGTTATTCCAGGCTGTCCTCTTGGGCCCAGCCCAGATGTCCACAGCCATCCTCCTTGGTCCCAGCACAGGTGTTCACAGCTATCTTCCTTGGCTCTAGGCCAGATGTTCACGTTCGATCTCACTGGGCCCAGACCAGCTATGCAAAGTTTTTGCCTTGAAGTTGAGGTGTGTTGAAGTTGGGGTTCTGAGGTTGGATAGCAGTGTGCAGATGCAGGTGACTTGTGCCCCAGCACTGGGCTGCCTGGCTGTGCCCTGAGCTCGTCTGACCTTCAGTCTGTGCTGAGTTGGAACCTGCTCTAGAGGTTTCCAGATCTCTTCTTTTTACCCTCCACCCCAACAGACCCTCAGGCCTTTTCTGTGCTCACTTCCCAAGCTCCCCTTGGACTCTGCTCCAGAGTACAAGTCAACCCTGCCTAGGACCTTGACTGCCACTTCACCCCCATTGCTCTTCTGAGCCTGTGATGATGATATGTCCAGACCCCTTTCTGCCCCAGAGCTGCAGTGGGTCTCAGAGGAACCCAGCTGTACCCCACAGTCTACCCTGGGGAGCTGGAGACACATCTGATACTGTCACTGCAGGAGGTGCCCCATGTGGCAGCTGCTGTGCCAGGGCTGCCTGACCCATCCCCAGCTGTAACTCCCATGTCACTGGTATGCACAGGCACTCAGCTCTTTGACTTTGTCACATCCACATTCTTGTTTGGTGGCACCAAGTCCTGGCAGGGCTGAGGGAAGGACCCTTCGAAACTCAGTTAGTTTTCTGTGTCCAGCAAGGATAGGTGTGAGGCATCGCGCATCCAGCATCAGGGAAACCTCGTCAGGTGTTCCTCCCAAGCAGGTGCCCATTGCAGCGCCTGCCCCTGCCGGTGGGCACTGCCTGAGCTAAATCCCTGTCTCACCTTCCCGGACCTTCACCTGGTTTCAGGGCTCCTCAGCCACCCGCATGTCACTGAAACGTCAAAGAGCTTGTGAGGAAGCTTCTGGGGCACCTGCCTTCTAGAGGAGGCTGAGGGCAGCTGTGGACGGTTATTTATGGAGATGTTTTTGACCTGGCCACAAGCAGGTGGGTAAGTGGCACAGGGATAGCAGCTCAAGGTGCCCTGGCTTCTCTGCATGCCTGTCAGTGAGTGGAGGAGCCCAGGCCTGCCACCAGGTTCCGTCCTAGCTTATTCTCTATCCTCAGGGAATAATTCTGTGTGTCCTCAGGTGGGGTACCTACCCTGTCTCTGCCTCAGTTTCTTCCTCTGTGAGACGGGGATCCTAACAGGCCCCACCTCTGACAGTGGTTTTGATGAAGCACGCGATGTGGGTGAAGTACCTGGAGCAGGCCCACTCTCGAAGAACGCACCACGGACTCTCAAGGTTCATGTTAAAAAGGGGCTGGGGCGGGGCTAAAGTGGGCAGGCCATTTCAGTTCCAGGTACCTGGGCTGACAGATTGGATTAAATTAGCATGTGCCTTGCTGAGTGCACAGAGGACAGTTGTCCAGGCAAGAGGCACCAGGGTCAAAGCTGGTGATGCCTTGGTCTGGTCACCCTAGGTTAGGGCCAGTGCATGATGTAGTCAGCCAGGGGAGGGCTCTGGAGCCCTGCAGGCGAGGGGGCCTGGTGACCCTCTCAAGGTTATTCACCAGCCACTAGGGTGGCCTGCACTTTTCTAGCCAGGCCTCACTCTAGGGAAAAAAAAATTGATTGTAACCTTGTTGGCAGTTTCCTTTGCGTAGAAGTGGGAAGCCACTGCTAGCGAGGCTCGTGATGAACTCCGCAAAAGCTGGGAAATGTGGTTTGAGCAGGAGCGGCCGTTATCTTGGCCAAGCTGCTGCAGCTGGGCTGGCGGGTGTGGAAGTGTGGGTGGTGGTCGTGGTGCTGTTTGGGGCCCAGGCCCCTCAGAGCAGAAGACTGGGCCTGTGTGCAGAAGGCAGCCTTGGGGTGCTGGCTCCCCTAGTGCCCAGTTGCTGATGAAACCTCAGCCATGCCCTGACCCCTTCCCACCCGTGGCAGAGGGCTGTGTGTCTTCTAAGGGTATCAGGAGGCTCACGTCCTGGTCATGGTTCCACCATGAGTGTGAGAGGCAAATTCAGGGCCTCCATGTCTTGGCACGGAATGAGGAGAGGGATGTCTGTGTTCTGCAGTGGGTGGCTAAGGCAGAGTCTTGAAGGAAGAAGCCTCCAGTAAGAAAGGACGATGCAGAGATAGTGGCACCTTCAGGGCTAGGGCCAGCTCCCATCTCTGCTCCTCCTCCCGCTGCTCCTCCAGGCCACCCCTCTCCCGGCTGGGGGCCCAGGAGGAGAGGAGTCTGAAGAGGCCCTGCACCCCACCCTGGGTGCCCTGCTCTACATTTTGGGAAGAAGGAATTTAAGTCTGGGACTCAGGCTGCACGGCCATGATAGTGACAGTTGTCCTTATTGGACACCAGGGAGGTAGCCCTTGGCATTTATTGAGAGCCTAGTGTATGCACTAGGCTGTCCATGGATCTTCAGAGGCCAGTGTTTTCTTGATGGTCTGACAGAGGCTTAAACTGAGGGCACTAGGAATGGGACAGGCTGTCGGATTTTCCAGATAGAGGGACTGACTTGTAAGTGAGTGCAGCTGGGCTGTGTAGCCATGAACTGAGGCAGTTGGCTCCCAAAATGAGGCTCCTGTGGACCACCCAGTCCAGCCTGCCCCAGGCCTTTGCTCCTCACCCGCATAGTGCCAGGCATTGGGCCATGACGGGCTGGGCAATCTGATGCCTTGTTATGCGCCTTCCTTTTATGTTTAGACACAGCCGCCCAGCATGCCTGCTGCAGTAGAGATCGTAAGACTGACAGAATGGAAGCTTTGTGACACCAAGGTACCAAATTACAAACAGCACCTAAGGCCATGCCAGGCAAGGGTGGAGTCACACACCCCTCGACTTAAAGAATAAACTGTTCTGATTGCCACAGGGCTTTCTTTTTCTCCCGCAGCTAAATAAGCACTATTAAAACCATGGTAACTCAGCACCAGACACTGACTACCTGGCCCTCAAACCCTGTTCTAGCAGCCGTAACTACAGCTCTGATGGGACAGGAGACTGTTTTTAGTAACTTTCTTGTATTAAGAGCCCACCCACCATGGACTGATTGTGGCCGGTTTACAGAGGCTGTGCACTTGAGTGCCTTTGTGTCCTGAAAAGACCTTTTGAGGTAAAGGGCCTAATTGTAATACATTTACATATTATCTTCACCCCAGAGTGAACATGGGTCGTGTGTTACACGCATGTTTGGTCTGTACACGTGCATCAGGACCGCCATCATGAATATTCATGGCTCCTCCTATAACCTGTTGAAAGTTCCTATTTAGCCAGCTTGTCCAGAGTAAAGCTTCTGCCCCAACTCTTCCTCCTTCCACGTGCCAGGCTCTTACCTCGGTGGGAGGCACACTTCCCAGTCTGTGGGATGGCCACTTTGTGGGCTGTGTGCAACCTTTTATAAGAAATAAAGTCTCTTTGCTGAGCAGACGCTCTTTAGTTTAATTAGGTCCAATACCAAGCCTCAGCAACACATGGTTTCCCCATGTAACAAGCCTGCACATGTACCCCTGCATCTAAAGTGGAGGAAAAAAGTCTCCTCTCCATTTCCAAATGCATAAATCTTGTGAACAGAGTGAATGAAATGGTTTCTTTGTAGAGCAACATAGCAGGTCTACATTACCTTTTGTTACCTGTTACCCTGTAGTGCGCTTTGGTTGGTTTCTCTGAATATTTGTATTTACTTGTCAATCAACTCACAGTGGCTGATGCATAAGTGAAATGCACACTTAACTTACCCTTGGCCGGTGCCATAGAGTGGCAGGCCCTTTATCACATATCTGAGAAGTATCTCTGTACTGGAGATTTTTAAGCTGGAATATGCATGTGGCTTTTAAAACATGTTTGCAGTTTCTTTGGTATTCTCCTTTTGAGAGGTGGCGTCTCTGCCCACCCTCACTGGTTAATCAGACTTGACACTAGTGCTTGCTTTTCACTGGTAGATGATGTGGAAGTGATGTTGTGTAACTTCCAAAATTATGTTAGAAACGCCATGAGTGCCTGTCTGCTTCACTTGGGACACTCACCAGTGAAGCCCGTGGCCACCAATTCAAAGCTCTGAATGTCCTGAGACTGCCTGCTGCTTGGAAGCCCAGGGAAGTCCTGTAAGTTCTCCAGCCAAGCCCAAGTTCCTCTGCAGACCTGTGCGTGACGGCACATCCAGATGATTCCAACCCCCTGCTGTGAATTTAATCCCACTCCATAAGACTTCTCTGCAGTCCCCAGACATCAACAAGCACCAGTAAGCTCTCTTTTCTGTATCCTGCCTGAATTCTTGTCCCTGTGAAGCATTAGCAAATTGAAATGTTTGTTTTCTACCAGCATTTGGAGGAATTAGTTCTTTTTATTAAAAATAAATCACAGTAAAGACATCAGGAATAAAACACTTGTAGGACGTTCACAAGGCACAGAATGCACACTGAAATCTGGACTTGTCTTCTCCTCTTCTGAGGCCTGCCAGCTTCTGCCTCTGGAAGTAACAACTGTTAAATTTCTGCACATCTTTCCAGATTTATTAATTGAACAATCATATAGCACTGACACCATGACAAAGCTTTGTAAAAGGGCTCTGGCTACCAGGATAAAAGACTCATTTATTTTCATTTACTGTGAACACTTAGGTGGCACCAGGAAGGAAAGCCTTATGCTCATTCCTTTTTATTCTTCTTAACGTATTATGTTTTTTAAAATGTCTTTTCCGGGGGCTGGGCACAGTGGCTCATACCTGTAATTCCAACACTTTGGGAGGCCGAGGTGGGTGGATCATGAGGTCAGGAGATCGAGACCATCCTGGCTAACACGGTGAAACCCCGTCTCTACTAAAAATACAGAAAATTAGCCAGGCGTGGTGG
>NC_045437.1:112629800-112739432 GCF_002776525.5 Piliocolobus tephrosceles | reverse complement strand
ACGGGGTTTCACCGTGTTAGCCAGGATGGTCTCGATCTCCTGACCTCGTGATCCTCCCACCTCGGCCTCCCAAAGTGCTGGGATTACAGGCGTGAGCCACCGCGCCCGACCTGGAGTTTTCTTTTTTTTAAGCATCACTTGATATTTCAAGAGCGCACCGCGGGACCACCGCGGGCACAGCCCAGCTACCGCCCCTCACGGCCCCCGCGCCGCCCTCACTGAGCTGGGCGGGCAGCGCTGTAGGCGTAACCACTTGGGGCTTCTGACCCGGGAGCCGGGCGCTGGGTTGAGTGCGGGGCCGACGCCTCCTCTGCCGGGTGGGGAACCCGCCAGCCGGCGAGGAGCGGTCGCGGCCAGCGGCTTCCGCCGACTGGGAGGCCCGCGGCCCGGCCGGAGGGACTCGGAACCTGGAGGCGACCAGGCGCGACCCCCCAGAGGACTACAGGCGCGGCTTTTCTGGCCATCGCCCTGTTCCCGCGGGCGACTCCACTCGGCACGCGCGGCGGGGAGGCTCGGCGGCCGGACGCAAAGCTGCGGGCTCGTGGGACGGCCACCCCTCCACGAAACCGCCAGTGGGCGGGCCCGGGCCGCTGATCGACCGCCGTGGCTTCCGGTTCCGATGACAGTGGCGCCGGAAGCCGGGGCCGGTGCTGCGGGGCGAGGTGAGAGCGTGCGGGCTTGGGGCCGGCAGGTGCGGGCCGAGGGCGGGCAACGGCGGCCGGCGGAGCTGAGGCGCGCGGCGGGGAAAGCTCGGCCGGCCTCCCGGGTCCCAGCCTTCTCCGGATTCCCTGCTACCCACGACTAAGCCCCGGACAATCTTCCCTTGGCTCTTCTCAGTTATCGGCCCCGGGCCGGGAGCTGGAGTCCCAGACTCAGGTCCCGGCCCAGCCCCCGAAGAGCCGCCTCAGCCGGGGGAGTAGCTCGGACTCAAACGTCCCGTCCTCGTGTGACCGCGGTGGGTCGGAGGTGAGCAGGTGCGCACGGGGCTCCGCAGGGCTTTGGGGCAGGGGCTTTGGAAGGATGACTAGGAGTTTCCTGTCGTTTGCATGTTAATACGGGTCAAACTCCCAGTAGACGCTGCTGTCCAGGGAAAATGATGGGCTTTTTCCTCCCTCCAGTTTTGGTTAATGAGAAAAGAAAGCCACTTCAAGTAGGGCTGTGTGGTAAAAAAAAAAAAAATGGAAGAGGGCGATGTGACAGGGTAACTGGTGTGAGGGTGGGGCAGAGGGGTCAGCATTAGATACTGTGGTCTAGCAGAGCGTCTCTTAAGACGTGACATTTGCGTTGAGACCCAAATTAGGAGGAAGGTATAGGAAGATATGGGGAGAGAGTGGTCCAGGCAGTGGGAACAACCAGTGCGAAGGCCCCGGGGCAGAAATCAACTGGGAGTATAGTCAGGGAACAGAAAGCAAGCTAGTGTGGCTGGAGTATGGTAAGAAAGGGAAAGAATGGTAGGAGATGAGGTCGGAGAGTCGGGGTTTCCTCACGTAGAGCTTGTAGGGCATAGAAAGGAATGTGGAGTTTTTTCTAAGTACAGTGGAAATCTTTGGGTTTTAAGAAGAGGAGTGACATGTAGGGTAGAGAATAGATGGAGGTGGCGGCTGCGAAAGTCTAAGAATTGGCTGGGCACGGTGGTTCTCGCCTGTAATTCCAGCACTTTGGGAGGCTGAGGCTGGCAGATGGCTTGAGCTCAGCACTTCAAGACCAACCTGGCCAACATGGTGAAACCGTGTCTCTCCAAAAAATTAGGCCGGGTGCAGTGGCTCACGCTTGTAACCCCAACACTTTGGAAGGCCGAGGCGGGAGGATCACTTGAGGCCAGGAGTTCAAAACCAGCCTGGCCAACGTGGTGAAACCCCGTCTCTACTAAAAATACAAAAAACCAGTCTGATGGCAGGTGCCTGTAATTCCAGCTACTTAGGAGGCTGAGGCAGGAGAATCGCTTGAAACTGGGAAGTGAAGGTTGCAATGAGCCAAGATCGTGCCATGAGACTCCATCTCAAAAACAAACAACAAAAAAATTAGCCAGGTGTGGTGAGGAGAGAGGGAAGAATAGGGACAAAAAGGAATACATAAATAAATACAAAGGAGAAAAGGCCCCGCATGGACCAATTAAATGTGTCATAAACTCAGGAGTGTTCACGGGGGAACTACATGGTGTACTTGTAGTGCCAGCTTCTTGGGGTGGGGGGCTGAGGTGGGAGGATCACTTGAGCCCAGGAGGTCGAGGTTGCAGTGAGCCCTGATTGTACTCCAGCACTCTGGCCTGGGCAACAGATTGAGACCCTGTCTCTATTTTTTTTTTTTTTTAATTTTTAATTTTTAAGCAACCCTATTAACTGAAGAGACCCTGCCCCCCCCCCCCAAAAAAAAGCGTTAAGAATTGAGTCAATGGAGGTTGTCTAATCTTTGTCAGGCAAAAGGGACCTTTGTGATTTGCTCAAACTTCTTTTCTCCCTGCACAAGAGCCCCTTGTTTCAGGATGCTAAATACTCCAGGATAAACCTCCATGCATGCCGTCATGGAGATTTTAATATTTCACTCATGTCTCTTTCTACGCACTCCTACACGTTTGAGCTCAGGCTCTCTAGGGCGAAGTTACGAAATGGATATGTCATTTAATCAGCAAATGTGTTGTTGTTGTTTTTGTTTTCTTTGAGATGGAGTTTTTGCTCTTGTTGCCCAGGCTGGAGTGCAATGATGTGGTCTTGGCTCACTGCAACCTCCACCTCCCGGGATCAAGCGATTGTCCTGCCTCAGCCTCCCGAGTAGCTGGGATTACAGGCGTGCACCACCACACCTGGGTAATTTTTGTATTTTTAGTAGAGACGAGGTTTCACCACGTTGGTCAGGCTGGTCTCAAACTCTTGACCTCAGGTGAGCCACCTGCCTCAGCCTCCCAAAGTGCTGGGATTACAAGCGTGAGCCACTGCGCCCAGCCAATGAACAAATTTTTTTTTTTTTTGAGACCGAGTCTCGCACTGTCTTCCAGGCTGGAGTGCAGTGGCACGATCTCGGCTCACTGTAAGCTCTGCCTCCAGGGTTCATGCCATTCTCCTGCTCCAGCCTCCCGAGTAGCTGGGACTACAGGCGCCCGCCACCATGCCTGGCTAATTTTTTGTATTTTTTTAGTAGAGATGGGGTTTCACCGTGTTAGCCAGGATGGTCTCGATCTCCTGACCTTATGATCTGCCCGCCTCGGCCTCCCAAAGTGTTGGGATTACAGGCTTGAGCCACCGTGCCCGGCCCCAGTCAACAAATGTTTACTAAGCATCTGCCATGGACCAGGCCCTGGTCTGGGCACTGAGCGGGAGAATGGACAAGACTGCACTCCAGCCATTGAGCAGCTCACAGACCAATGGGGGAGGCCAACGTGGACAGGCTGTTACTATGCTGCAGTGGCTGAGGACTCAGATGGGTGTGGTGTGGCCACTCCTGCCAGGTTATGAAGCAGAAAAAGAGGCAGGGAGATTTCACTGAGGGCTCAAGGGGAGGTGATAATTTAACTACAGCTTACGTACTCTATACAAAGAAGTGCAGAGGGCACTCTAAAAATAGGAACAATTTGTGCAAAGGAAGCAAATATGTAATTGCAAAGGGCTTATATGTCAACCATGGCAGTGTTGGGCACAAGGTAACAGGATCTGGTGTGTGTTTCGGAGGGTTGTCCTGGTGGATAATTTCTGTATATGTGAGACCTTGGGGAGAAAGGCTTAGGACCAGTGGACATGAAATTTCAATCATCAGTACTTCTATTAATCATGAGGTTTGTCAAAGACAAACACAATTCCTTGTGCCTGCTGAAGATGACTATGATTCAGGCAGAGTGGCTTGCTCTGGACAGACTGAATTAACTTCCTGGGTTTTTTGGATAGAATACCCGCAAACAGTTCTGTTTTCTCAGTTCACTTATTTTATTTTTAAAAATTTGGCCAGGTGATTTAGCTCACACGTGTAATCCCAGCGCTTTGGGAGGCCAAGGCAGGTGGATCACTTGAGGCTAGGAGTTTGAGACCAGCCTGGCCCAAATGGCGAAACCCCGTCTTTACTAAAAATACAAAAATGAAAAAAAAAAAAAAAAGAGCCAGGTGTGGTGGCGCACCTGTAATCCCAGCTACTTGGGAAACCAAGGCATGAGAATTGCTTGAACCCGGGAGGTGGAGTTTGCCAGTGAGCCAAGATAGTGCCACTGTACTCCAGCCTGGGCAACAGAGCAAGACCGTCTCCAAAAAACACAAACAAAAAAAGTACTGAGTTAATCACA
This sequence comes from Piliocolobus tephrosceles, assembly GCF_002776525.5. Lineage (NCBI taxonomy): Eukaryota > Metazoa > Chordata > Mammalia > Primates > Cercopithecidae > Piliocolobus > Piliocolobus tephrosceles. Next base: position 112,735,168 of record NC_045437.1, on the reverse strand, counting down.
CTCCTCAGTGTGACACTTACTGGTCCATGCAGGGCCTTTTTCTCCTTTGTATTTATATTCCCTTTTGTCCCTATTCTTCCCCCCTCTTCTCACCACAGGAAACCATTCTGATGTGTTGGGTGTATATCTTCTTTTTGTTTTTTTTGAGACAGGGTCTCACTCTGTTGCTCAGGCTGGAGTGCAGTGGCATAATCATGACTCACTGCAGCCTTGACCTCCCAGGCTCAAGCAATCCTCCCTCCCACCTCAGCCTTCTGAGTAGATGGGACCACAGGCATGTGCCACCATGCCCAGGTAAATCTGCCATGTTGCCCAAGCTAGTCTCGAACTCCTTAGCTTAGCAGTCTGCCTGACTTGACCTCCCAAAATGCTGAGATTACAGATGCGAGCCACTGCTCCTGGCCTATATGCATGCATATATATATATATATATATATATAATTTTTTTTTTTTTTGAGACGGAGTCCTGCTGTGTCTCCCAGGCTGGAGTGCAGTAGTGCAATCTCAGCTCACTGCAAGCTCCGCCTCCCGGGTTCACATCACTCTCCTGCCTCAGCTTCCTGAGTAGCTGGGATTACAGGCGCCCGCCACCACACCTGGCTAATTTTTTGTATTTCTTTAGTAGAGACGGGGTTTCACTGTGTTAGCCAGGATGGTCTCGATCTCCTGACCTCGTGATCCTCCCGTCTCAACCTCCCAAAGTGCTGGGATTACAGACGTGAGCCACCATGCCCGGCCACATATATTTTTAATTTACATAAATGGATTCTGCCTAGAGCTCATTTTTTTCCACCTCAGCGCCATGTGTGGATCTTACTGATGTTGCTCTGGGTATATTTGGGACGCACTTTCTAAATGCTCCACAGGTTTCCATAGATGCATCCCCCACATTTTACTTACTTACTTGATTCCTCTAATGATTAGAGGTCCTTAGATTGTTTCCTACTCCTTGCCACAACGCAATCCTGTACCCATCTCCTTCCTCAACTTTGTAAATACAATTTTATTGCTTCTCATAAAGGCAATTTTATTGCCTTTTGGCTAAGATCAAGTATAGTAAATACAATTTCAAGATGCTGACTTGAGCTTGCCTTTGATAAGCCTGGTAGCTCTTGGGGTCTGACAGGGCCGGATTGTTTGACCTTCATGAGGTCCTGGCTGTTTTGAACCATGTTTATTTTTGATAAATATATCAAAATGCTTGATATGTTTATTTTTGAAAAATTGTGATTCTAGTTCCCAGACACTCTTGGCCAACATTCTAGTGTCCTGCCATCTTCCCTAGTTGATCATTCTCATGAGCTCTGTGGTTAATTTTCTGTTTCTCGTCGTCATTAATGGTTGCTGTACACTCATTCCAACACAGATATTTGCTGCTTTCCTTTCCTGGTGAAACAGTGGCCTGTGAAGCTGGTCCTGGGAGTGCCTGTGATGTGAAATACTTAGAGAAGGACTCCTAGGTCAGAGCCAGACTGTCTGGCTTCAGTTCCCAGCTCCTCCACTTCCCAGATGCCTGACCTTGGGCAACTGATTTAATCTTTGTGTCTCATTTTCTCATCTGCAAAGTGGTTCTAATCATTGTACCTACCTCATAGTGTTTTCGTGAGCATTAGGTAAATGAATTAATGTATGCAGTCATTAGAACAGTGCCTGGCACATAACAGGCTCCTATTTGGAATGTCAGCTGTTTTTTTTTTTTTTTTTTTTTTTTTTGAGGCGGAGTCTCGCTCTGTCGCCCGGACTGGAGTGCAGTGGCCGGATCTCAGCTCACTGCAAGCTCTGCCTCCCGGGTTTATGCCATTCTCCTGCCTCAGCCTCCGGAGTAGCTGGGACTACAGGCGCCCGCCACCTCGCCCGGCTAGTTTTTGTATTTTTAGTAGAGACGGGGTTTCACCGTGTTAGCCAGGATGGTCTCGATCTCCTGACCTCGTGATCCGCCAGTCTCGGCCTCCCAAAGTGCTGGGATTACAGGCTTGAGCCACCGCGCCCGGCCTGTCAGCTGTTAATAATAGCAATCATAATAATTACATCATTTTAGATAGGAGACCCTGTTATATTTTGCCATAATGGGTCACATTCAGTTGCAGGATGTTTGTACAGAGGGGATGGGGGGGGGGGTGGCTTAGCTTCTGGACTCCGTGACTATAGATTCCAGTGTAATAGCATTAGCTGTAAGGAAAGAGGGAATAAACACAGCCCCCGAGGCCCTGGGTGCCATTTCACTGTCACTTGTTCCCTGTCAGGTTGGGTGACAGTGGCTACAGATGGGCCCAGGTGCTGAGGCCGGGACTCATGCTGGTGGGAATGAATGAAGAGAGCCTGTGAAACTGGGAAGATCTTGGTGGTCACCTTGGACATAAGATTCTCTTTCTCTTTCTGATGTTCCTCCATACCCTTCTTGAGAATGGGCACTGGGCTAGATTTGAATCTTTCAGAGGGAAGTGTGACAGAACCCTCTCACTTCAAATCTCATAGATGGAAGGATGGGGAAGGAAATCAGCTGAGTCACAGACATTCTGAGATTTGCCCACATGTTCAGTGTCAAAGGCTGCTCTGAAATGGAAAGGAGCAGTGGCCCAGGGTAGAAAGGACAAAGAAGGAAGCCCCAGTGGTAGGGAGTGGAAATAGGACAAGAAAAGTTAACTTTCTTTCAATGGTATAATGAGGAGGGAAGGTTGTGTTGCAGCAAGCTCTCTTACTTCTGGTCTGGTTGGGGAGACAGGCCCAGTGACCAAAACTGAAATAGAAGGGTGCAAAGTGAGAGTAGAGGGAGCTAGGTGGGCACAGGCTAGAGACAGCTGCTGAAGACGCTGATGTCTGAGCCAACTCAGAAGTGATGGGTCAGCCTCTCAAGTAGTCAAGGAGGTAAGGGTGATGGAGAGCAGGCCAGGTGAGGAAGCAGCATGTACCAGGGCACGGGGCTATGAGAGAGCAAGGGTTCTGTGCCTGTCCTCAGGTGCGCAGCGGGTGAGGGTGAGGCAGGGGTGGTAGGCAAGCCCGTCAGGCCGGCATGGTTGGCAGTTATTCCCCAAGCTGTGTTTCCAAATATCGGCCACTCAAGGACAGCCTTTATGGCTTATGTTACTATAGTACGTGGAAAAGCAGTTCCTTTAACTGTAAGAATGTGGCCACAATGACTCTATGAAAATACATGGGCCAGGCATGGTGGCTTATGCCTATAATCCCGGCACTTTGAGAGGCCAAGGCAGAAAGATTGTTTGAGCCCCAGGAGTTGGAGACCAGTCGGGGCAACACAGGGAGACCCCGTCTCTACAAAAAAAATTTTAAATTAGACACGTGTGGAAGCACATGCCTGTGGTCCCAGCTAGTCAGGAGGCTAAAGTGGGAGAATCCCTTGGGCCTGGGGGGTCAAGGTTGCCATGAGCTGAGATTGTGCCACTGCACTCTAGCCAGGGCAACAGAACAAAAGCCTGTCTCAAAAACAGAAAATACATACGTGTAATATGACGTTATGCAGTATGTGGATTTCTAGTTAGATAGTATTGCCAGCTAAGGGCTCTGTGAGGCCTGCTCTCTATTCTGCTTTAAAAGGGAATGAACAAAGATTAAGGCATGAAAATAGTTGAAAATGGAATAATTTTCTCATCATGATTCAGAAAAACCCTGTCCTCACACCAGCCTGCATCCTCCACTGGGCACCCCAGTGGGCTGAGGAGATGGGATGTTACAAACCTATGTTTTGGTAAGCAGGGAACATTGATACATGATGTGGGAATGGTGAGAGGGATCTGAAGAGGGGTTCTGAGCACCCTGCCTGCCATGCCACCGTGGTGCAGATGGGGCCTGACCCAGCTGACCCTCCCCAGGCTGAGGCCACCATGGAGCAGTGTGCGTGCGTGGAGAGAGAGCTGGACAAGGTCCTGCAGAAGTTCCTGACCTACGGGCAGCACTGCGAGCAGAGCCTGGAGGAGCTGCTGCACTACGTGGGCCAGCTGCGGGCTGAGCTGGCCAGCGCAGGTGGGTGGCCACCCTTGCAAGTGCCCTGCGACAGCCTCCCTGAGGACATGGGAGACCCGAAGCTACTGAGTGACAGGGTTCCGGAAGGACGATGATGAGGATGTTGGTACCAGCATCTCTAGGCCTCCTTGAAACCGGGTAATGACAGTCTCTGAACTATTTCAAAAAGCCCAACAGAAATGATTAATTTACCTGAGATGATTCCCATTTACATTTTGTTTTCAACTTACTTTTCTATTTTTAAGTTTTTTTCTTTTCATTTTGTAATTTTTGTGTGTGTGTGTGGAGACAGTGTCTATGTTGCCTAGGCTGGTCTTGAACTCCTAGGGGTCAAGTGATCCTCCTGCCTCAGCCTCCCTACGTGCTGGGATTGTATGCATGAGCCACCATGCCTGGCCTATTTTTAGCTTTTTAAGATTTTAAAGATAATTTTAAATTTAGAGACCAGTTCCAAGAATAGTGTAAAGAACTGATATATACCCTTGGATTCACCAACTGCTCATATGTTGCCATATTTGCCGTTATCATTACTTTTTAACCATTTGAAAATAAGTTGTAGATAACATAGCCCCAAGCCTTCAGTGTGTATTTCCTAAAATCAAGGGCATTCTCTTGCATAAAAACAGCATACTTATTAGAACCCAGAAATTGCCAGGCGCAGTGGCTCATGCCTGTAATCCCAGCACTTCGGGAGCCCAAGGCGGATAAATCACCTGAGGTCAGGAGTTTAAGACCAGCCTGGCCAACATGGCAAAACCCCTTCTCTACTAAAAATACAAAACTTAGCTGGGCATGGTGGTGGGCTTGCAGGGAGCAGAGGTCACGCCACTGCACTCCAACCTGGCCAACAGAGCGAGACTCCATCTCAAAAAAACAAAATAAATAAATAAATCCAAGAAATGAAACATTGATATAATATTACCTAGTAACTATACTTCACATTTCTTTCTTTCTTTTTTTTTTTGAGATGGAGTCTCACTGTTGCTCAGGCTGGAGTGCAGTAGTGTGATCTCACCTCAGCTGCAACCTCCACCTCCCGGGTTCAAGCAATTCTCGTGCCTCAGCTTCCCGAGTAGCTGGGATTAAAGGCGCACACCACCACCTGCAGCTAATTTTTGTATTTTTTAGTTCAGACAGGGTTTTGACATGTTGGCTAGGCTAGTCTTGAACTCCTGACCTCAAGTGATCTGCCTGCCTCAGTCTCCCAAAGTGCTAGGATTACAGGTGTGAGCCACCACACCCAGCCAGTGTAGTTCACATTTCAATTTTGCCATTGTTCCAGGAATTTTTTTTTTTTGAAACAGAGTTTTGCTCTCATTGCCCAGGCTGGAGTGCAATGGTGCAATCTTGGCTCACTGCAACCTCTGCCTCCCAGGTTCAAGCGATTCTCCTGCTTTAGCCTCCCAAGTTGCTGGGATTATAGGCCCGTACCACCATGCCTGGCTAATTTTTTTTTTTGTATTTTTAGTAGAGATGGGGTTTTGCCACGTTGGCCAGGCTGGTCTCGAACTCCTGACCTCAGGTGATCCACCTGCCTTGGCCTCCCAAAGTGCTGGGATTACAGGTGTGAGCTACCATGCCTGGCTGTCCCAGGAATTTTCATAAAGCATTTTGATTTCCAGTCCAGGAACCAATCCAAGATCACACACTTCATTTCGTTTCTCCTGTCTAATCTTTAGTTTTTTTTAATCTGGGACATTTCTTCTGTCTTCCTTTATTTTTCATGACATTGGTATTTTTGAAGCATTAAAGCCAATTTTGCAGAACATCTCTCAATTTGGAGTAGTCTGATGTTTTCTCATTACTTAGGTTTTGCATTTTTGGCAGGAGTACTTCAGAAGGGATTTGTTTCTCAGTGCATCACATTGGAAGACACGAGATGTTGGTTTATTGCATTATTGCTGTTGTTCACTTTTATTTTGGAGACAGGGTGTCACTTTGTTGCCCAGGCTGGAGTGCAGTGGCGTGATCTTGGCTCACTGCAGCCTTGACCTCCTGGGCTCAAGTGATCCTCCCACCTCAGCCTCAGGAGTAGCTGGGCCCACAGCAATAGCTACCACGCCCAGCTAATTTTTTTTTTAGTGTAGAGATGGGGTCCTCCAGGGTGGTGTTGAACTCCGGGGTTCAAGTGATCCTCCCGTGTAGCCTCCCAAAGTGCTGGGATTATGATCCACTGCACCTGGCCTGATCTTCACTCTGATCACTTAGTTAAGATGGTATCTGCTAAATTTTTCCACTGTAAAGTTCCTGATTTTTCTTTGTAATCACTAAGTACTTTGTGGGCTGTAATCCTAGCACTTTGGGAGGCTGAGGCAGGCAGATCACTCGAGCCCAGGAGGTCGAGACCAGCCTGGTCAACATGGCAAAACCAATTAGCCAGGCATGGTGGCACATGCCTGTAGTCCCAGCTACTTGGGAGGCTGAGGCATGAGAATCGTTTGAACCCAGGAGGCAGAGGTTGCAGTGAGCCAAGATCGCACCACCGCACTCCAGCATGGGTGACAAAACGAGACTGTCTCAAAAAAAAAAAAAAACACACACACAACAGGTGGTATGTGGGGAGATACTTTGATACCATATAAATGTCCTGCTCTTTACCAAATTTCAGCCTCTACTAGTTTTACTATCCATTAATGATTGTTGTGTGAATTATTACTAAGCTGTCTGCAACATGGTGATTTTTCCTGCTTTGTCATTCTTGATACATTTATTAGTTGGCATTCAACTGTAAAGCTTTCCCTTCTCCTTTCATTATTATCACTTCACACTCATATTCTTATTGTATTCAATAGGTTATAATCCATTACAGTTATTTAATGTAATGTTCAAATTGTCTTAGGTCTGACCAGAGGGAGTCCCTGGTTCCTATGTCTTTTTTAAAAACTGAGCTACAATTCACTTACCATTAAACTCACTCTTTTAAAGTACAACTCTGGCCGGGTGCAGTGGCTCATGCCTGTAATCCCAGCACTTTGGGAGGCTGAGGCAGGTGGATCACCTGAGGTCAGGAGTTTGAGACCAGCCTGGCCAACATGATGAAACCCTGTCTCTACTAAAAATACAAAAATTAGCTGGGCGTGGTGTCGCATACCTGTAATCCCAGCTACTCGAGAGGCTGAGGCAGGAGAATCGCTTGAACTCGAGAGGCAGAGGTTGCAGTGAGCCAAGACTGCGCCACTGCACTCCAGCCTGAGTGACAGAGCAAGACTCTGTATCCAAAGAAATAAAGTACAACTCTGGATGGGCATGGTGGCTCATGTCTATAGTCCCAGCACTTTGGGAAGCTGAGGCAGGTACATCGCTTGAGTCCAGGAGTTCGAGACCAGTCTGGGTAACATGGTAACCCCGTCTACCAAAAGTATTAGCCAGTCTCATAACCCGGTCTTAAAATATATACATACATACATAGATTAAAATTTAAAAAATAAAGTACAACTCAGTGGTTTTCAGCATATTTACAGAATTGTACAGTCTTCACCACTAATTTCAGAACATTTTCATCACCCCCAGAAGAAACCTAACCCATTAACTATCTCTCCATTCCTCCCTCTCCCTAGCCTCTGGCAACCGCTAATCTCTTTTTTGTCTCTATAGATCTGCCTATTTTGGATAGTTTATATAAAAGGAATCATATCACATGTAGCCTTTTGTGTCTGGCTTCTTTGATTAATATGTTTTCAAGGCTTGCCTCTGTTGTAGCCTGTATCAGCACTTCATTCCTTTCTATGGCTGAATGATGGTCCGTTGTATGGATGTGCCATGTTCTTCCACTAACTGATGGACATTTGGGTTGTTTCCACCTTTGGGCTATTATAAATATCGCTGCTATGAATATTCACTTACAAGTTTTTGTGTGGACATATGTTTTTATTTATTTTGGTGTATACTTAGGAGTGGAATTGCTGGATCCTGTGGTAACTCTATGTTTAACTTCACAGTTAAACAGAATCCTATGCATGCTATAGTCCGTGAGTTAAAATAAACACTTGACCCATAGTAAGTGCCAAATCATCTTCTTTTCACTATAATTTTACAGATGAGGAAATGAAGGCTCCCAGAGGTGAACTGGCTTTTCCCATTTGACCAGTTCCAAGTCAGACAGTTAAAAAGTGGCAGGACCTGGAAGAGAAGCTAGTTCTCTCACCCTGGCATTTAGGGCTGCCTCCTGGGCCATGGGGCTGGCATTTAGAATAGAGGAGGCAGAGCTAAGGTCTGCTGCCAAGGCAGGTGCCCCAGTCTGCCTCCTCTGTGTCCTTATTCCACTTTCTCTGCAGCCCTCCAGGGGACCCCTCTCTCAGCCACCCTCTCTCTGGTGATGTCACAATGCTGCCGGAAGATCAAAGATACGGTGCAGAAACTGGCTTCGGACCATAAGGACATTCACAGCAGTGTATCCCGAGTGGGCAAAGCCATTGACAGGGTGAGCATGTGACTGGCTCCAGGCCTGGGCTGGGAGTATCCTGAAGCTGGGATGTACAAGGACTCGAAGGAGAGCCAGCAAGAGTGCCCGCATCACCAGGCCCTGTCTCTCCTCCTTTGTCAGAACTTCGACTCTGAGATCTGTGGTGTTGTGTCAGATGCGGTGTGGGACGCACGGGAACAGCAGCAGCAGATCTTGCAGATGGCCATCGTGGAACACCTGTACCAGCAGGGCATGCTCAGCGTGGCCGAGGAGCTGTGCCAGGTACAGCCGGGCCGGGCGGGTGCTGACAACCTGCCTGCTCTGCCTTTCACCTGCTAGTTTTCAGTATATGAAGTCCCTGCCATTCTTCAAATCCGCTTATTTCCTAAAGGAAATCAGCGCCTCTGCCAGAAGTAGAAGGTAGCTTTAAAAACGTATATGATGAAAAGAGAAGTTACGCATTTCTAGTTAGAGTTGGTTGCCAGCCAGGGTTCAGAGCTGAGGCCTCATATCCCTTTATTGAAAAGGGAGATAGATGAGTGAAGTGACAAAGTAGTACTTGTTAGGTGTTAAAGACACACTGGTGGTAAAAGTAAAGATTTTCCCTACTGTACTAGGAGGATTGAAGAGGAATAATTTTCTCGCCATGAAATTCAGTGCATAGCCTGGGGACTGTCTCCACTGCTACCGTTGTGGGGTGGGGTTTGCAGTCCGCACTCTGGAGGTCAGCATGTCATACTCAGCCTCCCCAGGATTGAGATGGGAACAAGAGAGGCCCAAGTGGCTGGCACGAGACCAAGCTCCTCAAGCAAAGCCCAGCTCTCTCTGGCCTGTCTTTGGCGGGTGAGGTTTCATTATGTGCACAGAGAATTTTGGAGACACCATCTTGCAGTGGTAGGATCTCCTCTCTCTCCTTGTAGGAATCAACGCTGAACGTGGACTTGGATTTCAAGCAGCCTTTCCTAGAGTTGAATCGAATCCTGGAAGCCCTGCACGAACAAGACCTGGGTCCTGCGCTGGAGTAAGGAGGCCCTTGGGTGGGCCAGCAGCACTCTGCTCTCCGACCTCTCAGGGCACAGGGCTTGACTGTGGTCTTCAGTTCACCCAGATGTACTTGACTTGCCTCCGGCCCTGTCTCAAGAGCCTCACACAGGCTTTTGGGGCCCTCTTCTCAGGTCCTGGCTCTCAGGTCCTAGCCCCCACCAGCTCTACACTAAACTGGCCCCTTTCTTCCCAGATGGGCCGTCTCCCACAGGCAGCGCCTGCTGGAACTCAACAGTTCCCTGGAGTTCAAGCTGCACCGACTGCACTTCATCCGCCTCCTGGCAGGAGGCCCGGAGAAGCAGCTGGAGGCCCTCAGCTATGCTCGGCACTTCCAGCCCTTTGCTCGGCTGCACCAGCGGGGTGAGTGCCCAGGGGGCTGGGGTTGTGCTGCCTGGTCTGATACATGTCTGGATATGGTGGGTTACATCAGGCTCCAGTCCCTGCGCCCATGCAGATGCCTCTCCCCAACGAGAAACTTCTCTGACCCCTCATTGTGTCCAGGATGAACTCTAGGCTCCTCCTCTCTCACATCTGCCATACCTTTAGTTTTTTTTTTTTTTTTTTTTTTTGAGACGGAGTTTCACTCTTATTGCCCAGGCTGGAGTGCGATGACGCAATCTTGGCACACTGCAACCTCTGCCTCCCAGGTTCAAGCAATTCTCCTGCCTCAGCCTCCCGAGTAGCTGGGATTACAGGCATGCACCACCACGCCTGGCTAATTTTGTACTTTTAGTAGAGATGGGGTTTCTCCATGTTGAGGCTGGTCTCGAACTCCTGACCTCAGGTGATCCACCCGCCTCGGCCTCCCAAAGTGCTGGGATTACAGGCATGAGCCACTGCGCCTGGCCATACCTTTAGTTTATAGCTTCAGCGCAGACCACCCAGGGTCCTCATGCCTGCTGTGCGCCACACCACACTCAGAGCCCCACTTGTTCTGCCTCATGTGCCTCCCTGACCTGGTTGGCCTATGGAAAAGTCCTTTTAAAAAAAAAAAAAAGGCCGGGCGCGGTGGCTCACACCTGTAATCCCAGCACTTTGGGAGGCTGAGGCGGGCGGATTACAAGGTCAGGAGATCAGGACTATTCTGGCTAACATGGTGATACCCCGTAGCTACTAAAAATACAAAAAACGCTGGGCGTTGTGGCAGGCGCCTGTAGTCTCAGCTACTGAAGCAGGAGAATGGCATGAAGCCGGGAGGTGGAGCTTGCAGCGAGCTGAGATCGCGCCACTGCACTCCAGCCTGCGCAACAGAGTGAGACTCCATCTCAAAAGAAAACAAAAGAAACTTGTCTGGGCGCGATGGCTCATGCCTGTAATCACAGCACTTTGGGAGGCCAAAGCAAGGGGCGAATCACTTGAGCTGGAGACCAGCCTTGGCAACATGGCGAAGCCCTGTCCCTGCTCCCATCTCTACAAAAAGGAAAATAAAAAAGACTCAATTGAGCACTCTTCCTGTCATGCTAGAATTTCCAGACCTGGAATCTGAGTCTAACCTATGCTTACGTGTAGTAACCTGTACTAACTTGCTTTTTTAGTTCCACTCATATTTATTAAATTTTATCTCAAAATAAATATGTAAACCAAGCCATGATTTTATTTATTATTTATGAGACAAAGTCTCACTCTGTCGCCCAGGCTGGAGTGCAGTGGCGTGATCCCGGCTCACTGCAACCTCCACCTCCCGGGTTCAAGCAATTCTCCTGCCTCAGCCTCCTGAGTAGCTGGGATTACAAATGCCTGACACTGGCCAGGCACAGTGGCTCACTCCTGTAATCCCAGCACTTTGGGAGGCCAAGGCGGGTGGATCATGAGGTCAAGAGATCAAGACCATCCTGGCCAACATGGTGAAACCCCATCTCTACTAAAAATACAAAAAATTAGCCAGGTGTGGTGGCGGGCGCCTGTAGTCCCAGCTACTTAGGAGGCTGAGGCAGGGGAATCACTTGAATCTGGGAGGCGGAGGTAGCAGTGAGCTGAGATTGCACCACTGCACTCCAGCACTCCAGCCCTCCAGTCTGGCAACAGAGCAAGACTCCGTCTCAAAAAAAAAAAAACAAGTGCCTGACACCATGTCCGGCTAATTTTTATATTTTTTAGTAGAGACGGGGTTTCACTATGTTGGGCAGGCTGGTCTCAAACTCCTGGCCTCATGTGATCCACCCACCTCAGCCTCCCAAAGTGCTAGAATTATAGGCATGAGCCACCACACCCGGCCCCAAGCCATGATTTAAGTTTTAGCTACATACTGCTGCCTCTTGAAAGCTCTTAACCTGGGGTTACTCTAAATGGAGATTAGTGTGAAGACACCAGTGCCAACCTGAGGACTTATTTGATCCTTGATGCAGTTGGGGAGGAAAGAGAACTGGAAAAGAACTGTCCTCCTTCCCGATTCCATGTAGGTAATGCCTGTTCTTGTCCTGCAGAAGCAGCCTGGACCTCCACCTCCCCAATGGGTTTTAGTCACATTTGCCTGAGAGCATTTTCATCCCTGCTCAGTGTGGTTGGGGGCTTGGGAACCGCTGGGCTCAGTATATGATGCTGCACAGTCCTGCCGCCCGCTTGGGGTGGACCCAGAGCCCTGCACCCCCTGAGCTGCACCCCCTGGTTGCCTTGTAGAGATCCAGGTGATGATGGGCAGTCTGGTGTACCTGCGGCTGGGCTTGGAGAAGTCACCCTACTGCCACCTGCTGGACAACAGCCACTGGGCAGAGATCTGTGAGACCTTTACCCGGGACGCCTGTTCCCTGCTGGGGCTTTCTGTGGAGTCCCCCCTTAGCGTCAGGTACAACCCAGCCCCGTGAGGACAGCACAATTGGGAGGGTAGAGAGGGAATCATCATTTTGCCAAGGCCCTGCCATGTGCCAGGAACAGTGCTCAGTGCTTTCAGAGACCGAAACTGGCTTTCTTAGTCATTCTTCAGGAGAGGAATTACCTGATTTTGCAGTTAAACTGAGACTAGGAAGAGTTATGGCCCGAGGTCACCATGAGGTCAGTGGCATGGTCACGGTTCCCATTTTGTAAGGTCTCCTGAATGAGGTCCCTGCCTCTCTTGCACCTCACCCTGGATCACTGCAAGACCTTCCCAGCTAGCCCACGCCCCTCTGAAGCCTGCCTTCCTCATGACCTCATGTCTTCACTACCACTTGCCTTCAGGGGAGATGTGAGTGGTTGAGTAACATGTATTCAACACTGCTGCTCAGACACCTCCCTCACAGCTCAGCAACCCTGGGAGGGACAGCCACTGTTATCCTCATTCTACAGTTGGAAGAAATGGAGAGTCAAGATGTGCACTCACTTGCCCAAGGCCTCACAGGGAATAAGGGGCACTTGGACCTGACCCCAGAACCACATACTCCACCACAGTAGACAGTTGTTACTGTGTGTTTAGACTGTTTATGGAGTCTGAATACAGCACTTCAATATAGTGGACTGATTCCACGCTCATCTAATTTGTGACCGTGGATTCAGGTTATAGAATGTTATTTCCCAGCAAGAACAACATCAGCACCTTAGGATGATTGTGTCGTGCAGGACTACCCTGTGCATTGTAGGGTTCCTCTGAGGTTCCAGCCAGTAGGCTCCCTTCCCCATGCAGTTGTCATGAGAATGGAACCTCAGCCTCCATTTGTTAGGCGGCCTAGTTGGTAGCCACCATTATAAAGATGTAGTGACTACACAGCAGGATGAATCCTATAGGCAGGCTGGGGCCCTTTGGAACTGCTCACTGTCCCCTAGTCACACCAAGGACTTTTCAGTCATTAGGATGAGCAGATAACTGCCCCTAGAGCTATAGGAAGTCTTCCCTGTAGATGCTCAAATTTTGGGGTGCATTCAAATGAGTCTCAAGTCAGACACACATAAGTACATATGTGGCACCTTATGAACAATGTGAGGGATCTTTGAGGACCATGCACCATGTCAGAGCCCGGTCTCAAGGTCCATGCTAAAGCATGGCGTGCTGGCCCTGCTGCCTGTCTGCTGTGGTCTGAGCCACTCTAGCCTGTGTTCCTTGTCTGCAGCTTTGCCTCTGGCTGTGTGGCGCTGCCCGTGTTGATGAACATCAAGGCTGTGATTGAGCAAAGGCAGTGCACTGGGGTCTGGAGTCACAAGGACGAGTTACCGGTGAGGCCTGGCCCAGGGAATCGTGGGCAAGAGGCACTGGGGAGGACAGCCATGACAGGAAGTGGAACTTACCTCCTTTGCTGCCCTTCCCAGATTGAGATTGAACTAGGCATGAAGTGCTGGTACCACTCCGTGTTCGCTTGCCCCATCCTCCGCCAGCAGACGTCAGATTCCAACCCTCCCATCAAGCTCATCTGTGGCCATGTTATCTCCCGAGATGCACTCAATAAGCTCATTAATGGAGGAAAGTAAGTTCCTTGTGCTCTACTCCACCTTGGCTTGGCTCTCCTACTGGCCACCCCTGAAACGTTCTTGGTTATCCTCCCTTTACAGGCTGAAGTGTCCCTACTGTCCCATGGAGCAGAACCCGGCAGATGGGAAACGCATCATATTCTGATTCCTACCTGGAAGGAATTTTGTTGAAAGGGGTTCTCACCTGTGAGCCTGGGTCTGTCTCAGTCGGGTGGTTAGCTTCAGTGGACTGTGGTTGGTTTCAGAGCACCTGGCTGAGGAGTTCCGCTGAGGGGAGGGCTGGAGCAGCCCTTTGGCAGAGACGGCGGAGGGAGATGGACCAGCCCACACCTGGCGGCTGGCTCCATGGCATAAGGAAAGGGAGATGCTGGCCCCTGTGCTCCTGCTGTCTCTTCCTGTTTTTATTTGCCCTTGACTTAGTAGCAGGCAACAGAGTGGCAAGGGACTTGGTCTTCAGCAGTAGACATCCTTCCACCCCTGCCCTCAGCCAAGTCTCTTGCTGCCATGCCAATGCTACGTCCACCCTTGGCCCTCGGCCCCAGGGTGTCCAGCGGTGCCCCACTTCTTCCTCCCACTGTACAGCCTCAACAGTATGAACCATCTCCCACTGTAAACAGTCCCAGTTAGAATGGAATGCCGTTGTTTTATAACTTGGAACAAATATATTCGCTGCCCTTCTCATTTCTCCTGGCCAACCTTTAGCCTCACAAATTATGACCACATGCCTACCACACACAGGTACTGGGCGCGGCCTGGTGGCTGCTGCACACAGAAACATGGCCAGCAGGTGTCCGGTGTCCAGGCAGAAAGAACCCAGCTTGCAGCCCTGACTGTGGGGAGCTTAGATGTCAGACCCCGGGCAACGTGCTTTTACATATACCCATTACCAGATCTTATTACCTCCATGGGAGAAATCCGTGTAATGGGATTCAGGAAAATGAAATAACTTGCACAACAGGCTCACAGCTTGGAAAGGAGACAGCTTGGAGTTTTAACCAGACCTGACCCTCAAGCCCAAGCTATTTCCAGTTTATTCCAGGGTGCCTGAACTTGGTTGCTGTGTATACAGAGTCCTGTGAGTTTATTCCAGGGTGCCTGAACTTGGTTGCTGTGTATACTGAGTCCTGTGCAGGGCCTCTGACAGCAGGAAGGGGCCCCAAGTCTAAAATGTTTCAAGGGATTGGGTTACTAAGGCCATTATGTTAAGCAAGAGGGATAGCCTGGGGGGATGCATTTTTAGCTTCATATTCCTATTTAAAATTTGCTGTGTGGGTGGATAAATTGCTTCCATAAGCTTCACAGTGGCATTTAAGGCTCCTGGGGGAAAGTTAGGAATGGGGGTGTTCCTGATGTGGGGGCTTTAGGCTTCCATGAAGTGGGTCTGGGCCCCCTGCCTTACCTCACAGCCCCCATCTACCCTGGAAGAGGGAGTTGAAAACGCTGGGGTAGCAGCAGGATCAGTTCTCAGCTTGAGACAAAGCACCTGGCCCTGGGCAGCTGAGCATTAGCACAGAACCCTTTGAGTCCTTCGGGCTCTCTGGTGAGTAAGACTGCTTCACTCTTCCCGCCCACCAACTCGTTGGTCCAACCAGCAGCTGCTGCTTAAGAAAACACCCACAGACTCACCACATTTTAGTCTTAGCATTTACTTTCCCCACCCCACTTTCTTGGAACAGCCTTTAGTTCTATAGGAAATGGCACTGATGGACAGAAGACTGGCATTACCTTCATGAAAGGGCTGTTGGAGCTGCCTGGGAAGAAGGCGTGCCTTGGGGAACTGGGAAGATGCAGTCAGTGTGTGTGGGCAGGAGGACAGCCAGTCGTCCCACTGCCAGCCCAGTAGCTCCCAGCGGCAGGTGCCCAGGTGCTCCCGGAGCCCCTCACAGGGGTAGGGGCAGGGACTGCACCTCCTCCAGACACTCGTCGTAGGCCTCCTGGTACTCCTCATGGGGCTTGACCATTATCACACAGGTGGGGCGCTTGGAGCCTGCGGCTGCACCCAGGTCCTACAGAGAGGAAAGAAGTGCTGTTTGGAAAAAAGGCTGTACAACCTGTATGCCAGGAAGTCACCAGCTGATGACCCACCAGCCTAATCTGTCCCACAACCATGTTCTCTTCGGTCTATGTTCTATTTAAAAGCATCTTGAATTGGTTGCCATCATTAAATTCAATCAGACTTTCAAGGCATGGTCTAGCCACACACGGCCTACATTCTCACATGACAGCTATGAAAGGGCTCCAGTCCAACAGGGGCTGTCCCGGTCCCTGCCATCCGTCACTTCCTATGCCTCAGATCTGGCCCCTGCTATGTAAGATCCGGACAGCTACAGGTCCCCCTGAGCCTAAACCCACCTAACAGGACTAACACCGGGTGAAACATCTTAGCTTACAAAGCTTACTCACATACATCTACTCACATATATCTATTTTTATTCTCATAGTCCACAGAGAACTGACTTCGGTTCTTACCCTTAGGCCAAACGGTAAGTTCCTTCAAAACAGGGCCTCTCCCTGCTTTATCCCAACAAGTGATACGTAGGTACCCAAGATCCACCCCCCAGCCTTTTTTTTTTTTTTTTCCCCAGACAGGGCCTCACTCTATCATGCAGTCTGGAGTGTGGTGGTGTATGATCATGGCTCACTGCAGCCTCAAACTCCTGTGCTCAAGTGATCCTCCCGCTTTAGCCTCCCAAGTGGCTAGGACTACAGGCATGTGCCACCACACCCAGCTAATTAAAAAAATTTTTTTTGTAGAGATGGAGTCTCACTTTGTTGCGCAGGTTATTCCTGAACTACTGTCCTCAACTGATCCTCCTGTCTTGGCTTCCCAAAGCACTAGGATTACAGGTGCGAGCCACAGCACCTGGGCTAGGATTCCCATTTTATAAGACGGGAACTGAAATGCAAGAGGTAACTCATCTGTAGTCCCAAAACTAAGAAGACATGGAGCCGAGAATCCATCCAGGCCCGTCTTAGCTCCAACACTCCTGGCTCTGTCCTATACTCTTCTGCTATGGCAGACGATCCCAGACACCCCAGTGCTGAGCAAGGTCAGGGGGCCATGTGCTCCTTACCGTCTTTGAGGGGATATAGACATAGGGCAGATTTCGGTCCTCACACATGACTGGGAGATGGCAGTATACCTCAATGGGCAGTGTGTCTCCTGCCAAAACCATGATCCTGAAATGAGAGAAAACAGTCATTTCTGGCTTTGCTCCCTCCTTCTTTCAGTTGGAAGTGCTGCCCTGGGCTGGGTCTTAGGGAGAGAGAAAACTGTGTTTGGTGAGTGCACTCTTCTGGGGTGATCTCTACCTCCTGGTAACATGTAAGTGCCATCAAAGTGAGGTAGTGCTCAGACAGGTGAAGGACAGGATGGGTGCCAAGGTGTATAAGCTCAGCTCTCTTTGGAGAGTCAAAAAAGGTTTCAGCTAGGAGGTGATACTTGAACAGCACGCTAAATGATGACTGTGTCAGGCAGCCCATGGAGGGGGTGGGAGTGGGGAGAGTATGAGGGGGGAGAATCAGAATGGCACCAGAGAGACTGGCAGGGGACACCTCCAAGGCCTTGGGTACCAGGCTAAGAAGCATGGGCTCTGTCCCAAGAGTGACAGTGAGGCAATGAAAGCTTGCCAGAGACTCCTCAGCCAGGGTTCCTAGCTGGCCAGGTGTCAAAACTCGGGAGCAAGGGCCTCAGGAGCCTGAAGACACAGAAGGAAAAGTCTACTCTCCCACGCTGGATAACAGGCAGACACAAGGACAGAGCCCTCAGCTGACAGCGCTCTTCCCCACACCTAGCGCTCCTCTGCCGGCTCCCCGTCTATTAAGCGCCTTTAACTGTGAGTGTTCCTCACAGCCTTGTCTTCGGCTGCCATCCCCTCGCAGTACCTTCTTCCCGGCTGACCAGAGCCACTGCTGTGGGGTCAAGTGCCATCTGTGTGCTGAAAACTCCCAGATTTACCTACCATCTCCAGCCTGGCCCTCTCTCTTCCATGCTCCAAACCCCTATAGCCATCTGCCTATTTGACAGTTCTCCTGGTGGGGGGAGGGGGTGGAAGTCATGTGTCTCTACGGCACCTCAAAAACTTATCCAAAACCAAGCTTGTGATCTTTCTACACAAATCTGGTCCGCCTCCACTGTTCACATCTCAGATTAGGCCCTCTGTCCCTCCAACTGGGCATGCCAGAACCTAGAAGTTGTCAATACCTCCCCATTCTCCACATCTAAAAGTCCTTTCAAATCTGTCCCCTCTAACTCTGTCTCCACCATCACCTCTCCAAACCTACTCGTACTTCTCTAATCCTTTCTTCAACTGCCAGAAAAATCTTAGGGTGTAAAAAATAATAAAAATTATGTCAATTCCTGGCTTTAGCCCCCAATAGCTTCCAAAGCACTGAGTACAAAAACTAAATTTACTGTGGCCTACAAGCCTCCTAAGAAGGTAGCACCTCTGCTCCCCAGACCCTCTCCTGCCCCGAGGCCTCTTTCTTCTGGCAGGATCCTCCCACCCCTCCTCCAAATTAATCCCTGTGTCTTAAGAGCTCAGCTCAAATGGGACTGCTGAGGCAAACTTGCCCTGAGGTGCCCTCCCCAGCTAGGTTAGACGCCATTGAGCATCAAGTGTGCCCAACATTATTGAGCTCTTGAGCACCTACAGTTTCACTTCTTGGGATAAAGCAAGGAGGCCCTGTTCTGAAGGAGCTTACCATCTGGCCTGAGAGGGTGATACAGGGAAGAAAAACGTAAATAAGTTTCAAACTTTGATAAATGCCATTAAGAAAAGTGGGGTGAAGAAGTGATTCTCATTGCACTCTGCCATTTTCCTTCATGGCTATCACAACGTGTAATTATTTGTGTGTGTGTCATTATCTGATCAATGAATGTCATTGTTTCCCCCACAGCATAGTGCCTGAAAAAGAGTATACTCAATAGTTAAGGCTGCCAGGCGCGGTGGTTCATGCCTGTAATTGCAACGCTTCGGGAGGCCGAGGCAGGAGGATCCCTTGGGCCCAGGAGTTCAAGACCAGCCAGGGCAACATGGCGAGACTCCTCTGTCTCTGCAAAGCAACAACAATTAGCCAGGCGTAGCGGCGCAAGCCTGTGGTCCCAGCTACTTGGGAGGATCATTTGAGCCCAAGGAGGACGAGGCTGCGGTGAGCTGTGATCGCACCACTGCACTCCAACCCGGTGAGGGCTAGACTCATCTCAAAAACAAAAACGTTAACGCTCAGCTCCTTAAATACAGAGCTGGAGAAGGGCCATCCCTAGGACTGAGATTCAGGGCTGAGGGGATTAGGGAGGAGGCCCGAGGTAATCTGAGGCAAGGAGCGGAGGCCGAGGAGGAAGGTCCCTGCATTAATGAAGGTGGGTCTACCCTAAGGAACTTGGCTTACACGATTCGCTTCACTTTGGAATTCACTTTGAGCTCGTATACATGATGTATCGGTATTGTACCAAAGGGACTTTACCGACTGCTTGACTGGCTTCTGTATATGGGGCTAGGTCAGAGTCAACCTTTGTACTGTGCACCTAAGTAGAGATTTCTCCGTTTACGTTTAGAAATGCAAAATCTAGAGGAAGGAGGGTTCTTACCCTTTTTCTCCTTTGTTGACAAATTTCTGAACCTCTTTCACCCCGCGCCGAATCTGCTTCTGCTTCACGGCTGCAACAACGGAAGAGTCGGTCGGGGGCCTCGCCCCGCTACCCGCGTCCCCATTCCGGCCACGCCGGCTCCCGCCTCACCTTTCTTGATGCATTTGTAGAGCTTCCGCGTGAGGCGGCGAGAAGCCAGGGGCTGAGCGATGGGATTCTGGTTGACCAGCAGCTCCTGGTAGGTGCGCTCCCCGGAGCACGCCTCCGTCTGAGCCTCGGGCCCGTCGGGATCTGCCTTTATTTTGGTCATCGCAGCGGCCACGGAAACCTAGTCCCAGGGAGGCGAGCCCACGCGGTCCACAGCTTTCGGCATCACTTCCAGGTCATCAGCTGCGCGAGAAGCCGCCGTACAACACGGCCAATCAGGAAACGAGGTCTCCGACTCAGCCCAATCGTTGATGCTCAGCTCCGTAACTACGGAGAGCGGAGAGGGGCGGAGTCATGATCCTATGGGCGTGGCCATTCCCTATATATTAGTATTACTAATTTGTAATTCTAATTACCTTTGATCCTGATGTGGCAGTCCTGCCGTTTTTGTGTTGCTGCAACAGGCCAGTAAGTAGAAACTTATAAGTGTTCTGGTGGTTGTGGGTGGGAGCACAGGTCAAGAGACGGGGCGGAACGGATTAGGGCGGAGCCGAGGGAATGTGCGGCTAGGGGCGGAGCCGTGGGTATCGGGGCCGGAGGGGGCGGGGCCCTGGGTGCTGGAAAGGCTGTCCTCTTTTTCCCTTTTTGACAGAGTTTCGCTCTTGTTGCCCAGGCAGGAGTGCAATGGCGCAATCTCGGCTCACTGCAACCACCGCCTCCCGGGTTCAAGCGATTCTCCTGCTTCAGCCTCCCGAGTAGCTGGGATTGTAGGCATGCGCCACCATGCCCGGCTAATTTTGTATTTTTAGTAGAGACGGGGGTTTCTCCATGTTGGTCTGGCTGGTCTCGAACTCCTGACCTCAGGCGATCCGCCCGCCTCGGCCTCCCAAAGTGCTGGGATTACAGGCGTGAGCCACCGCGCCCGGCCTAAGGCTGCCGCCTTTCATGCATTATTTTTCTTACTTTGTTTTCTGACCCCTGGACCCCGTTGCGCAGGTGTGAAAGATACAGAGCAAGTAATGACCCCACTGACCTGAGTCTGCACCGCTTTTCCCCAGATAGCATGTGGCTCACTCTCATCCCGCAGGGTTCCGTTCCAGTGTTTCTCATGGGAGAGGTTTCCCTGATGATTTTATCTAAAATTGCAATCCCCTCTCTCTCCAAACTAGCATGCCCTCACCATTGTTTTCCCCGCAGTTCTTACCATTGCCTGACGCTACGCAGGCGGAGGGCCTAGCCGAGAAGCCAGCCAGCCGGGGCTGAGGGAAGGACGGCTCCAGCGAAGCCGGGAACAGCGGAGGGAAGCTTTGGGGACGGAGCTCCCTGCAGTGCGCGGGGAGAGCTATGAGGAGCCGCCCTTTGCTTGGGTCCGTAGAAGGTTAAGACACAGAGCTGCCAGGGCGTGGGGTGCAGTGGCAGGCCGAGATCTAGTGGATCTTGGTATCTCTGATTAGCCGCTTCCACTATTTTTTGGAACTCTGGATGGATATTAATTAGATAATCGCTGCAAATTACTAATTTGTAATACTAATTACCTTTGATCCTGATGTGGCAGGCCTGCCATTTTTGTGTTGCTGCAACAGGCCAGTAAGTAGAAACTTAGAAGTGTTCTGGTGGTTGTGGGTGGGAGCACAGGTCAGTTAAACCCACTTAAAAATTGGCCTTTCTCCTCTGTGGTGATTCGTGCCTGTGGTTCCAGCTACCCAGGAGGCCAAGAGGGGGATCGCTTGAGCCCAGAAGTTAGAGGCTTCAGTGCGCCATGACTGCACCTGTGAATAGCTACTGCACTGCAGTCTGGGCCACCGAGGAAAATCTTGTCTCTAAAACAAAACAACAACAACAACAAAAACCTTTTAACTCTGGAACTAAAGTGCAATCAATTTTATTTGTTTTGCATTAAATAAAAACAAACAGGCCGAGCGTGGTGGCTCACGTCTGTAATCCCAGCACTTTGGGAGGCCGAGACGGGAGGATCATGAGGTCAGGAGATCGAGACCATCCTGGCTAACATAGTGAAACCCCGTCTCTACTGAAAATACAAAAAAATTAGCCGGGCGTGGTGGCGGGCACCTGTAGTCCCAGCTACTTGGGAGGCTGAGGCAGGAGAATGGGGTGAACCCAGGAGGCGGAACTTGCAGTGAGCCGAGATGAGGTCACTGCAGTCCAGCCTGGGAGACAGAGTGAGACTCCGTCTCAAAACAAAACAAAACAAAACAAATAGCTTTTTACGGCCGGGCGCGGTGGCTCACACCTGTAATCCCCACACTTTGAGAGGCCGAGGACAGCGGATCACTTGATGTCAGGAGTTCGAAACCAGCCTAGCCAACATGGTGAAACCTCTCTTTACTAAAAATACAAAAATTAGCTGAGCATGGTGGCATGGGCCTGTAATCCCACCTACTCGGGAGGCTGAAGTAGGAGAACCACTTGAACCTGGAAGGTGGAGGTTACAGTGGGCTGAGATCACACCACTGCCCTCCAGCCTGGGCGACAGAGAGAGACTCTGCCTCAAAAACAAAACAAAAAATATTTTTAAAAATTCAGTATTTTTAGGGTCGGGCGTGGTGGCTCAAGCCTGTAATCCCAGCACTTCGGGAGGCCAAGGACGGCAGATTATCTGAGGTCGGGAGTTTGAGACCAGCCTGGCCAACATGGTGAAACCCCATCTCTATTAAAAATACAAAAAATTAGCTGGGCGTTTTGGTGGGTGCCTGTAATCCCAGCTACTCGGGAGGCTGAGGCAGGTGAATCGCTTGAACCCAGGGGGCGGAGGTTGCAGTGAGCCAAGATCACGCCATTGCACTCCAGCCTGAGCGACAAGAGCAAAACTCTGTCTCAAAAAAAAAATAAAATAGTATTTTATCTTGTTTATTTATTTGCTTATTTGGGAGATGGGATCTCAGTATATTTGTTGCCCAGTCTTGCCTTGAACTCCTGGTCTCAAGCAATCTCTGCCTCAGCTTCCTAAGTAGCTGGGACTACAGGTGCACCTGCACCTACCTTAAAATTTAATTTTTTTCTTTTTTTTCTTTCTTTTTTTTTGAGACAGAGTCTCACTCTGTTGCCCAGGCTGGAGTGCAGTGGCATGATCTCGGCTCACTGCAAGCTCCGCCTCCCAGGTTCATGCCATTCTCCTGCCTCAGCCTCCCAAGTAGCTGGGACCACAGGCGCCTGCCACCAAGCCCGTCTAAGTTTTTTGTATTTTTAGTAGAGGTGGGGTTTCACCGTGTCAGCCAGGATGGTCTCGATCTCCTGACCTCGTGATCCGCCTGCCTTGGCCTCCCAAAGTGCTGGGATTACAGGCGTGAGCCACTGCACCAGACCTAAAATTTAGTATTTTAATAAGAGAAATTATGATGTAATCCATGCTCACTTTAGAGCTTCCCAAAACTCTTCACAAATAGACAAATATATCAGTCATCAATCAACATGCTATATAAACAATAAAAAACAATTCGAAAGCAAATAAGATTTGTATATACAATGTAAAAAAAAATTGATCCTTTAAAGGTTTTTGTTTTGCGATTTCTTGAGAAAAGATAGCTCCTTCCTGAGCTTTAGGTTACTGTCAGCTTTTGCCTTCCTGCTGACAACTTTGCTGTACTATTCTCCACCCCCATCCTCTCCCCACTCTTCTTCCTCTTCTTCTGTCTTGTAATAGCAGTTCTGCCCCTCCCTGGGAATCCTTTCTTGAGTGTCGTGTGGGTCTGTGAGAGCAGCTCTGTTGCCTCCTCCGAGCACACAGTGGCAGGACTCTGCAGGGTGGTTTTCTGTTCTTGTTTCTGAGTGGTGTTTCTGCCTTTTAGGACAGATGAAAATGTGTCAGGTTCACCAAGGGGAGAAGTACTGCCAGTTGTGTGCATGGGGCGCAATGAACTCTGTCCAGCAGAGTGATGGAGAATTTCATTCCTGAGAAACCCAATTCAAACAAATTCAAACAAATGGACTCACTTGACTGACCTCACTCAGAGCCTCAGTTGTGGAGTCCCTTCAGCTCTTACATGGAAGGAAAAAGACAGTTAACATTTATGTGGCAAGCATATTACATACAATATCTTATTCAGTGCTCACCAAAAAATACCTCTATGGTAAAGGTAAAGACTTTACCATCCCTTTACCAGGAATATATACCTTTATATTCACAATTTACTGACACACATAAAGGTGAATAGTTTGGTGCAGCTCACACAAAGCTGGATTTGAACCCAGGTCCACTTGTCTCCAAGCCCAGACTTTACCCATACCTGTGATTTGACATTTGAGTTTAGCTAAAAAGGATATGTAAATAGTGAAAGTGTAGAAACCTCAGTTTGGCCCAGGTCACACGTGTCTGCATTTTGAGCCATAAGACAATGAAGTGCTGAGAACAAATATGTCTTCAGAAAACCATACTGTTTTATTCCCTCCCTCCCTCCCTCCCTTCCTTCCTTCCTTCCTTCCTTCCTTCCTTCCTTCCTTCCTTCCTTCCTTCCTTCTTTCTCTCTTTCACTCTTTCTCTCTCTCTCTCTTAGACTGAGTCTCCCTTTGTCACCCAGACTGGAATGCAGTGGTGCCATCTCAGCTCACTGCAACATCCGCCTCCCAGGTTCAAGTGATCCTACCGCCTCAGCCTCCCAAGTAGCTGGGATTACAGGCACTTGCCACCATGCCCAGCTAATTTTTGTATTTTTAGGAGAGATAGTGTTTTACCATGTTGGCCAGGCTGGCCTCGAACTCCTGACCTCAAGTGATCCACTCGTCTTGGCTTCCCAAAGTGTTGAGATTACAGATGTAAGCCACCACAACTGGCCTGTTTTTTTTGTTGTTGTTGTTAACACACTGCGTATTTCTTTCTTTCTTTCTTTCTTTTTCTTTTTCAAGACAGTCTCGCTCTGTCACCCAGGCTGGAATGTAGTGGCTCAATCTTGGCCCACTGCAAGCTCCGCCTCCTGGGTTCATGCCATTCTCCTGCCTCAGCCTCTCGAGTAGCTGGGACTACAGGTGCCCACCATGCCCAGCTGATTTTTTGTATTTTTAGTAGAGATGGGGTTTCACCGTGTTAGCCAGGATGGTCTCGATCTCCCGACCTCGTGATCTGCCTGACTTGGCCTCCCAAAGTGCTAGGATTACAGGTGTGAGCCACTGTGCCTGGCCAACACACTGTGTATTTCTAAGGCCAGACTCAGGAATCTGTTCTGAACCCAAGTTGTTTTGTGTGAGTTTATTGCTTTATTGATTTTGTTGGAATGGCTACTACTTGAGGTTATTTCTTTTTTCTTTTTCTTTATTTTTTTGAGATGGAGTCTTGCTCTGTTGCCCCAGCTGGAGTGCATGGCACAATCTCGGCTCACTACAACCTCTGCCTCCCTGGTTCAAGTGAGTCTTATGCCTCAGCCTCCCAAGTAGCTGGGATTACAGGCATACACCACCATGCCTGGCTAATTTTTGTATTTTAGTAGAGACAGAGGCTCGCCATGTTGGCCAGGCTGGTCTCAAACTCCTGACCTCACATGATCTGCCCACCTCAGCCTCCCAAAGTGCTAGGATTACAGGTGTGAGCTACTGTGCCCAGCTGAGCTTACTTTAAGCAGTGTGCAATGACTGATAACATAAAGATTAATGGGCACTGGGTCCAGGCCTCTAAATGACAAATGACTTTAGGCAAGTCATTTAGCCTCTCTGGGTGTCAGTGCTTCACCTACAAACTGAAAAAGTTAGATCTAGAAGGACTAAGGTACATTTTTTAAAAAATTGGGGAGGATTTTCTAAAATTGAGAGATAGATAGATAGATAGAAGAGACATAGATGATAGATAGATGACAGATGATAGGTAGATAGATGATAGATAGATAGATAGATAGATAGATAGATAGATAGATAGATGACAGGTGGGTAGATAGATGATAGACAGTTGATAGATAGATGATAGGTAGGTAGATAGATGATAGATTAGATGATAGATAGAAGATAGATGATAGATGACAGGTGGGTAGATAGATGATAGATAGATAGGTGATAGGTAGGTAGATAGATGACAGATAATAGATAGATGATAGGTAGGTAGATGATAGATAGATAGATAATAGATGATAGATAGATGATTGATAGATAGATAGATAGATAGATAGATAGATAGATAGAGAGATGATAGATGATAGGTAGGTAGATAGATGATAGATTGGGTCTCCTCTGATGCCCAGGCTGGAGTGCAGTGGCTCAATCATAGCTCACTGCATTCTTGAACTCCAGAACTGGGACGATCTTCCCACCTCAGCATCCCGAGTAGGTGGGACTACAGGCATGCACCAGCATGCCAGCTAATTATGGTGTTTTGCCATGTTGCCCAGGTTGGTCTCCAACTCCTGGGCTCAAGTGATCCACCCAGCCTCAGCCTCCCAAAGTACTGGGATTACAGGCTTGAGCCACTGTGCCGAGCCACAAATTGAGATATTACCAGGCATAGTGACTCACACCTGTAATCCTAGCACTCTGGGAGGTTGAGGTGAAATAATCTCTCTCTCTTTTTTTTCTTTTTTTGAGATGGAGTCTTGCTCTGTTGCCCAGGCTGGAGTGCAGTGGCACGATCTTGGCTCACCACAACCTCTGCCTCCTCCGCCTCCTGGGTTCAAGCGATTCTCCTCCAGCCTCCCAAGTAGCTGGGATTACAGGTGCCCGCCACCATTTCCAGCTAATTTTTTAGCCTCCCAGGTTTTTGTATTTTTAGTAGAGACAGGGTTTCACCAGGTTGGCCAGCCTGGTGTAGAAGTCCTGACCTCGTGATTCACCCACCTTGGCCTCACAAAGTGCTGGGATTACAGGTGTGAGTCACCGCGCCCGGCCGGGAGAGAATCTCTTGAGCCCAGGAGTTCAAGACCAGCCTGCAGGAGGACCACCTGAGTTGGGAAGATCAAGGCTGTGGGGAGCTGTGACTGTGCCACTGAACTCCAGCCAGGGTGACAAAGCGAGATCCCCACCTCAAAAAAAAAAAAAAAAGAAAAAAAAAGAAAGAAAAGAAAAAAGAAACACTGTACTCTTAAGCTATCACCCTCTGACTTCCTTATCTTTCCTGAACTCTAAGCTACCACTAATCTACGTTCTGTCTCTATCAATTTCTGTGTTCTGGACATTTCATAGAAATGGAATCACATAATATGCAGTCTTTTGTGACTGTCTTCTTTTACTTAGAATAACATTTTCAAGGTTTGTCCATGTTACAGCATTTATTAGTGCTTTATTATTATTATTATTTTGAGATGGAGTCTCACTCTGTTGGACAGGCTGGAATGCAACGGCATGATCTCAGCTCAACTGCAACCTCTGCCTCCTGGGTTCCAGCAGTTCTCCTGCCTCAGCCTCTCTAGCAGCTGTGATTACAGGCACGTACCACTACGCCCGGCTTATTTTTGTATGTTTAGTAGAGACGGGTTTTCACCATGTTGGCCACGCTGGTCTCAAACTCCTGACCTCGTGATCTGCCCACCTCTGCCTCCCAAAGTGCTGGGATTATAGGCGTGAGCCACCATGCCCAGCCTAGTGCTTTATTATTAAATAATATTCCATTGTATAGATATGCCACATTTTATCCAGTTGTCCGTTCATGGACCAAAGCGCTGGGATTACAGGCGTGAGCCACCGCGCCCAGCCTAGTGCTTTATTATTAAATAATACTCCATTGTCTAGATGTGCCACATTTTATCCATCCGTCAGTTCACGGATTGGGTTGTTTGCACCTTTTGACTATTATGAATAATGCTGATATGAACATCCATGGACAAGTGTTTGTGTGGGTATATTTTGCCGTTCTCTTGGGTAGATACTCACAATGAAAATGGCTGGGTCAAATGGTAACTCTATGTTTAACGTTTTGGGGAAAGGCCAGGCTGTTTTCCAAAGTGGCTGCACCATTCCTACCAACAGCGTATAAACGTTCCAATTTCTTTACATTTTTAACATGTTGTTATCTGACAAATCCAGTTTCTTAGAAAGAAACGTTTCAAAGGGACTTATGAACAGAAGCCATGTCTGTGTCTCCAGTGTGGGGAGACAAAATCGTAGATCCCCGCAGCAGTATCCCCAGATCCAAAGCTGCTGTACCAAGGGAGCAGGTTATTCAGAAGGGATGTGTGGGCCAGCGAAGTACGATAACATCAAGGCTCTTTGACGTAATGGTAGAATTGATGGTAAGTATAGTCTCATACACAAGGAACAACAGATAAACTGGAAATCTTAGAGGTCTTCCTGGAACAGGAGTTAATCAGAAGCCAACGTAGTACATTAGCATCCAAGATGGAGCTGCTTTAGCCTCAACAGAGGAGTTGTAGGCTCATAGCAACATTGAAAGGGAGGTAGAGAGATTTCCCATCTGCCCCCTGCCCCACACATGCACCTCCTCTCCCATCATCATCATCTACCAGAGGGTACATTTGTTACAAGTGATCAACTTACATTGTCACATCATAACCACCCAAAGTCTATTGTTGACATGAGGGTTTGCCCTTGGTGGTGTACATTCTATGGGTTTGGACACATTTCTAACATGTATCCACCACTACAGTATCACACAGAGTTGTTTCACTGCCAGGGTGCTCTGGGTGGAGGTGAGCCACAAGAGGGATGGCACCTGCAGGCTCTGGCCAGGGGGAGCGGGGTGGCCATTGAATCCATTATCAGCCACAGATCCCCAACTGCAGTTGGAGACAGGCTTTACTCTGGGCCACCAACCAAAGCCTGAGCTTTTCCCAGACAGATTTGGTTTTTGTTTTCGTTGTTTTTTTTTTTGAGACGGAGTCTCACTCTGTCGCCCAGGCTGGAGTGCAGTGGCGCGATCTCGGCTCACTGCAAGCTCCGCCTCTCAGGATCATGCTATTCTCCTGCCTCAGCCTCCTGAGTAGCTGAGTCTACAGTCGCCCGCCACCGCGCCGGGCTAATTTTTTTTTTTTGTATTTTTAGTAGAGACGGGGTTTCACCATGTTAACCAGGATGGTCTTTATCTCCTGACCTCGTGATCCGCCTGCCTTGGCCTCCCAAAGCGCTGGGATTAGCGGCATGAGCCACCACCCCTGGCCCCAGAGATGATTCTTTTGTCTGGGGGTTTCTAGAGGAACAGGAGGTGGTGGTGGATGCCAAGGACAGGAGCTGTTTTAGTGCTGACTCTCACTTCCCACTTCCTGGTCCTGGGGTGCCTGGTGGCTTGGTCTCTGTGCCATCCCCTTGCAGCCTTTCTGGAGCCGCGACCCTTGACACCTGTTTCATCTGTTACCTTCTTCTATTCACTTTCCATGGTTTCAAAAGTCAGGAAAATGTTTCCTCTGTTGGGGCCTTTCCCTCTCATTTTCTTCGCTGTTTTGCTAAAGGCTGGGGGCGGTGGTGTGTGTCCACATGTGCATGAAATCTCCCCTTCTCCACAGCACCATGCTGCCACCCACTGCCTCACAGGCCTCTTGAGCAAGTTCTTTTTGTTTTTGAGATGCAGTCTTGGTCTGTTGCCCAGGCTGGAGTGCAGTGGTGTGATCTCGACTCACTGCAACTTCGACCTCCTGCGTTCAAGCAATTCTCCTGCCTCAGCCTCCCAAGTAGCTGGGATTACAGGCATGCGCCACCACGCCCGGCTAATTTTCATATTTTTAGTAGAGATGGGGTTTCACCATGTTGGCCAGGCTGGCCTCAGACTCCTGACCTCAAGCGATCCACTCACCTCGGCCTCCCTTACAGGCGGGAGCCCCCTCACCTGGCCTCTGGAGCAAGTTCTTGATGGTCACATTTTTTTGTTCTTGTGCCCAGAAAATGTCTTCCCTTCTTCTAGGCCCCTTGGAATTGACATTGATGTTCCTGCCAGACTTTGTTTTATTTTTATTTTTTGTTATTTTTATTTGTTTTGAGATGGAGTCTCGCTCTGTCGCCCAGGCTGGAGTGCCGTGGCGCGATCTCCGCTCACTGCAAGCTCCGCCTCCCAGGTTCACGCCATTCTCCTGCCTCAGCCTCCTGAATAGCAGGGACTACAGGTGCCTGCCACCACGCCCTGCTAATTTGTTGTATTTTTAGTAGAGACAGGGTTTCACTGTGTTAGCCAGGATGGTCTCAATCTCCTGACCTCATGATCTGCCCACCTCGGCCTCCCAAAGCGCTGGGATTACAGGCGTGAGCCACCGCACCCGGCCCAGACTTTGTTTTTTTTGTTGTTGTTTGTTTTTGAGACAGTCTCCGTCTGTCACCCTCGCTGGAGTGCAGTGGCACTATCTTGGTTCACTGTAACCTCTGCCTCCTGGGTTTAAGTGATTCTCGTGCCTCAACCTCCCAAGTAGCTGGGAGTACAGGCATGTGCCACCACGCCTGACTAATTTTTGCATTTTTAGTAGAGACGAGGTTTCACCATGTTGCCCAGGCTGGTCTTGAACTCCTGACCTCAAGGGATCTGCCACCTTGGCCTCCCAAAGTGCTGGGCTACAGGTGTGAGCCACTGCACCCAGCCTCCTTCCAGACTTTGTGCCATGGAGCTGTGGGGGCCAGGACCATTGGCCCCTAACGGTTCACTGAAAAATCACTGGCACAAGGCAGACGATTATTAGAAGTAAAGGGAATCTCAGTAGGTTTGGGTCTGCACCGTCCATACTGGACTTTCCATTCATTCAGAACAACTTACTGAGCCTCTTTATGTGCCCAACACTGTGCTAGGCATCGGGGAAGCCATGGTGAGCTAGACAGAGAGTCCTGGTCCCCCAAGCTTCCGCCCGGGAAAGTCCCAGCCGGGAGAGCAATATAGAACTAGAACCTAGGAAGGGATATGGGAAAAGTGCTCCCTACAGGATTTGTTGGATGTGACAGGGCAGAGGAGGAGGGTACTGGGAAGATCTAGGGGTGAAGAGGGAACGAGGACAGGGCTGGCTGGGACAGCCACCCTTAGTGCTTACTGCAGCCTTCTTCATAGTTGAACCTCCCCATCCTACAGCACAGGAAGCTGCAGGAGGTGCCTGGTGGAGAGTCTGTGCTCAGAAATCATTCGAACAAATGACTTTTATGGACTTTTGTTCATCCCCCGAAGCTCCTGGGGCACCACTGCAGGATTTTCAACTGGGGAGTAGCATGGTTAGCTTTGTGTTTTTGGAAGAGCATTTAGGCTATAGCAGGGGAACCAGAGGGTGGGCAGGATGCCTGGGGAAGGGGGAGAAGAATGAGAGCAGTGAGGGAGCTGCAAGGGTGGCCTGGCCCAGGATGGTGGCCATGAGGCTGAGCTCAGGGAGTTGGTAAGAGCGATATACAGGACATGACAGGACTTTGAGATACGGGGTGTGGCAGTGGAACAGGAGGATGGGTCAGGCAGACAGAATTTCTGAGATAGCCCCCCAGAGATGCCCTGCCCAGAACCTGTGAGTATGAGGAGCTGTCACTCCTGCATGTCTTGTTATTTGGCACAGTTGACTCAGACAGGGAGACAATCCAGGATTATCTGGGTTAGCCCAGTGTAATCCCTTGAGGCCTTAAAGCAGAAAGCTTTCTCTGACTGGCGGCAGAGGGGCAGTGGCGGAGATCCCAGGAGCAAGCAGGATCTGAACGCTGCTCCCGGCTGTGAGGATGGGGGGGCCATGGGTGAGGACCAAAAAGCAACCACAGGAGCTGAGAGTGACTGGATGACAGGAGGCGGGACCCAGGTCCCGCCTGGAACTGAACCCTTCCAGCAAGAGGAGTGAGCCTGGAGGGGGATTCCAAGCACCAGAGGAGATCACGGTGGATGGAGACATTGATGTGAACCTTCAGCCCAAGCCCTGCCCTCCAGGACTTCTGATGTACAGACCCATGAGATAATACCTGGGTGTCTTTCTCAGCCACTGAGGGGTCAGTTGTTATAGCAGCAATGGGGAGCGCATACATCAGATTTCTGGACACATTCACTGCAGTGAAAACCAACATAGAGACCTGGTGTGGGGGCTCACGCCTGTAATCCCAGCACTTTGGGAGGCCGAGGCAGATGGAACACTTGAGGCCAGAAGTTCAAGACCAGCCTGGCCAACATGGTGAAACCCTGTCTCTACCAAAAATACAAAAATTAGCTGGGCGTGGTAGTGGGCACCTGTAATTCCAGCTACTCAGGAGGCTGAGGCAGGAGAATCGCTTGAACCCAGGAAGCAGAGGTTGCAGTGAGCCAAGATTGCCCCATTGCACTCCAGCCTGGGCAACAGAGCGACACTCCATCTCAAAAAAAAAAAAAAAGAGAGAGAGAAAGAAAAAAAGAAAGGAAGGAAGGAGAAAGAAAAATAAGAAAGAAAAGAAAAGAAAACCAATGTAGTGGGCGAGGCAGGGCAGGCTGGGAAAGAAAAAGAAAAAGGAGAGGAGAGGAGGAAGGAAGGAAAAAGAAAAAGGAAGGAAGGGAGGGAGGGAAAAGAAAAGGAAGGAAGGGGGAGAAAAGAAAAGAAAACCGATGTAGACGGCGAGGCAGGGCAGGCTGGCAGAGGAAAGAGGTCCCGGGGACTCGGGATGGATAATAAGGGTCCCCACCTCATCAGGCTGTTGGGAGAGCCAAGTGCATGTACAATAAGTGCGGCCGCAGCGGGAACTGGGAGACCTACGGTGGCAATGGGAATGGAGATCTGTGAGTTGTGGCAGAAAGGCCTCCACCTGCCACGGAGGTGTGACGGGCGGGCGGGGAAAGCAGGTGGCCTTGGGCTGCCTGAGCCACCGTGCGTGGCCCCGCCGCCCGGGAGCCCGCTGTGGCCTCCTGTCCGTCGCCTGTACCGCCACCTCGTGGAGCAGTGTGGAATCGCCAGCAGTCAGTCAGCGGGCTTTGGTCCTGGGAGTCGTCGTCACCTCTCGAGTACTTCTTATGACCGTGCTCCACTGACATCTGGCCTCTTGCTTTGCAGGAGGCAGGGAGGTCATGCTCCTGCCCTAGAAAGTGAGAACTGGAAGGGTCTTTAGAGCCCATTGATTCACCCTCCCCTGTCAACAGAGTGGAATGACGGAGGCTGAGCCCAGAGCAAATCAGGTTCCGAGGTGGGAGGAAAACCCAGGCAGCCCTTCCTCATTCATTCCTTGGCACCTGCTCAGCCTCTGGCTTCCAGTTGGCCATGGAGAGGAGGGAAGGCAGGGAGCAGTGCGCCTCCTGCTTCTGACCTGTGCTCCTTCTCCAGGAACAGACACCTGGCGCTGCTGGCCTTCCTTTTCTCGTGAGATAAGGAGGCATCATCTGTTTTTCTCTTTCTTTGTGAAAGACAGAGAGGAGAGCAGCCAGGCCAGAATGGGGGGTGAGGGGGAGGGTGGAGAACTGGACTGGGGGTGTTTGGGGCTTCCTAGGCAAAGGGCTTGGGTGTCAGTCCCATTGATTTAGATCAGTGTCAGAAGATGTTCTCTGTAAAGGGCCAGACAGTAAATATTTTAGGCTCTGTGAACTATACAGTCTCTATTGTAACTACTCAGCCCTGCTGTCATAGTAGGAAAGCACCCAGAGACAATATGTAATCAAATGGGTTGGCTATGTACCAATAAAACTTTATTTATAAAAAACAGGGGGGCCGGGCACGGTGGCTCACACCTGTAATCCCAGCACTTTGGGAGGCTGAGGCTGGCGGATCATGAGGTCAAGAGTTCAAGACCAGCCTGGCCAATATCGTGGAACCCTGTCTCTACTAAAAATACAAAAAAATTAGCCAAGCTGGTAGCGGGTACCTATAATCCCAGCTACTCAGGAGGCTGAGGCAGGAGAATCACTTGAATCTGGGAGGTGGAGGCTGCAGTAAGCTGAGATGGCGCCACTGCACATCAGACTGGGTGACAGTGCCAGACTCTGTCTCAAAACAAACAAACAAACAAACAAACCATAAACATGGCTCCACTGGCCGTAGTTCGCTGACCTCTGATTTGGATGTTGGTGGCGGTGCCTACCGGTTTTTCCAATCAGATGCTTCAGGTGAGGCTGGGGGCTCTGGCTCACGCCTGGAATCCCAGTGTTTTGGAAGGCCAAGGTGGGAGGATCACTTGAGCCCAGAAGTTTATCAGCAGCCTGGCAACAAACAAGACTTCTGTCTCAACAACAAAATTAAAGAAAGAAAAAATGATGCCCCAGGGTCGCGCCGGGCTGGGCCGGGGGCGCGCCCTCAGCGAGCAGGACGTCCGGCCTGCGGGCACTGCTGGGGCTCAGGCTGCTGGTTGCAGGCTCACGCCTGCTGCAATCAAAAGCCAGACCAGCGCCTGCCGCTTGGGACCCAGCTGGTGGGGACCACAGCGGTGAACTCGGGTGGCCGCTGGGACTCAGCGGTCATGGAGAGCCTAGTGGTGAAGTACCTGAGCCAGGAGGAAGCCCAGGCTGTGGACCAATAGCTGTTTAACCAGTACCAGTTCAACATGGACCAACTATGGAGCTGGCCAGGCTGAGCTGTGCCATAGCCATTGCCAAGGCATATCCCCCTACGTCCATGTTCAGGAGCCCTCTACTGTCCTGGTCATCTGTGGCCTGGGGAATAATGGAGGAGATGGTCTGATCTGTGCTGGACACCTCAAACTCTTTGGCTACCAGCCAACCATCTATTACCCCAAAAGGCCTAACAAGCTCCTCTTCATTGCGTTGGTGACCCAGTGTCAGAAAATGGACATCCCTTTCCTTGGGGAAATGCGCTCAGAGCCCGTGATGATTGAGCTGTATGAGCTGGTGGTGGATGCCGCCTGTGGCTTCAGCTTCAAGGGTGATGTTCGGGAACCGTTCCACGGCATCCTGAATGTCCTGAAGGGACTTACTTACTGTGTCCATTGCCAGCATCAGCATTCCCTCAGGATGGGATGTGGAGAAGGGAAACTCTGCAGGGATCCAGCCAGACTTGCTCATCTACCTCACAGCACCCAAAAACTCTGCAACTCATGTTACCAGAAGCCACCAGGGGTCGTTTTGTGCCACCTGCTCTGGAAAAGAAGTAACAGCTGAACCTGCCCCCTGCCCTGATATTGAATGTGTCTATGGTCTGCAGTGATGGAAGCTGGGTGGGTATTCCTTCCAATAAAGACTTAGAATCCCCCCTCAAAAAAAGAAAGAAAGAAAGAGAAGAAAGAAAGAAAGAAAAGAATAGAAAAGAAAAGAAGAAAAGCATTGTGCCACTGCACCCCAGCCTGGGTGAGAGAGCGAGACTCCATCTCAAAAAAAAAAAAAAAAAAAAAAAAAATTAAAAAAAAAAAACCAGCCCACCCTCACTTCCAACACTGCGTCCTGCAAATATTCTGTATGAATTCACAATACACAATACTATGCTTCCCCTTTTTTCCCATCTATTTCTTAGTAAATGTCCATCCTCATTTCACAGAAATAGTAGCATACTATGCACAGCATTCTGCATTTTGCTTTTTAACATTTTTAAAAAATAATTTCAGTTTGTATTTTGGATTCAGGGAGGGTGTGTGCAGGTCTGTTACCTGGGTATACTCTGGGTATAATGCGTGATGCTGAGGTTTGGCGTAGAATTTTTCCCATCACCCGGGTACTCAGTGTAGTACCCAACAGTTAGTTTTTTACTACACGCCCCCTTCCTCGCCTCTCATGTTGGTAGGCTGGTCTTGAACTCCTGACCTCAGGTGATCCACCTGTCTCAGCCTCCCAAAATGCTGGGCTTACAGGCATGGGCCAGGGCTCCCGGCCTGGCTCCTACTTCTAAGCGAGAATATGCAGTGTTTGGTTTTCTGTTCCTGTGTTAATTGGCTCAGGATGATGGCCTCCAGCTGCATCCATGTTGCTGCAAAGGACATTATTTGGGGTTTTCTGGCTGCACAGTATTCTGTGGTGAATATGTGCCACATTAAAAAATTATTTTTACTTATTAAATGTTTTATATCTTTGTTTCATTTTTTTTCTCTTTTTCTCCCCCTCAAATTGAACTTCATTGTCTTCTTTTTATTTTTTATTTTTTGAACTTCATTATCTTTATCCAATCCACCACTGATGGGCACCCAGGTTGATTCTGTATCTTTGCTATTGTGAACACTGCTGTGATATACATGTGCATGTGTCTTTTTGGTAGAAAAGTCTGTTTTATGTTGAATATATATCTACTAATGGGAGTGCTGGGTCAAATGGTAGCTCTGGGGTTTGTTTGTTTGTTGTTTTTGTTTTTGGAGACAGAGTTTAGCTTTTGTTGCCCAGGCTGGAGTGCAATGGCGCTATCTCAGTTCACCTCGATCTCCACCTCCTGGGTTCAAGTGATTCTCCTGCCTCAGCCTCCCAAGTAGCTGGGATTACAGGCATGCGCCACCACACCCAGCTAATTTTGTTTTTTGTTTTGTTTTGTTTTGTTTTTTTGAGATGGAGTCTTGCACTGTTGCCCAGGCTGGAGTGCGGTGGCACCATCTTGGCTCACTGCAAGCTCTGCCTCCCGGGTTCATGGCATTCTCCTGCCTCAGCCTCCTGAGTAGCTGGGACTACAGGCGCCTGCCACCACGCCTGGCTAATTTTTTTGTATTTTTAGTGGAGACAGGGTTTCACTGTGTTAGCCAGGATGTTCTTGATCTCCTGACCTCGTGATCTGCCCGCCTCGGCCTCCCAAAGGGCTGGGATTACAGGCGTGAGCCACCACGCCCAGCTAATTTTGTATTTTTAGTAGAGATGGGGTTTCTCCATGTTGGCCAGGCTGGTCTCGAACTCCCGACCTCAGGTGATCTGCCGGCCTCGGCCTCCCAGAGTGCTGTGATTACAAGCGTGAGCCACCGTGCCCGGCCTATAGCG
Organism: Piliocolobus tephrosceles; assembly: GCF_002776525.5. Lineage (NCBI taxonomy): Eukaryota > Metazoa > Chordata > Mammalia > Primates > Cercopithecidae > Piliocolobus > Piliocolobus tephrosceles. The sequence continues at coordinate 112,698,964 of NC_045437.1, read as the reverse complement.
CTGTTTTAAGTTCTTTGAGAAACCTCCAAACTACTTTCCACAGTGGCGGGATGAATGGACAGTCCCACCAGCAGTGTATTAGCATTCTCTTCTCCACAGCCTTGCCAGCAGCTGCCATTTTTGACTTTTTAATAATAGCTGTTCTGACTGGCGTGAGATAGTATCTCATTGTGGTTTTGATTTACGTTTCTCTAATGATTAGTGATGCTGAACAGTTTTTCATATGCTGGTTGGCTGCTTGTTGGCATCTTCTTTTGAGAAATGTCTGTTCACGTCTCTTACCCATTTTTTTTTTTTTTTTTTTGAGACGGAGTCTCACTGTGAGGCCCAGGCTGGAGTGCTGTGGCCGGATCTCAGCTCACTGCAAGCTCCGCCTCCTGGGTTTACTCCATTCTTCTGCCTCAGCCTCCCGAGTAGCTGGGACTACAGGCGCCTGCCACCTTACCTGGCTAGTTTTTTGTATTTTTTTAGTAGAGATGGGGTTTCACCATGTTAGCCAGGATGGTCTCGATCTCCGGACCTCATGATCCACCCGTCTCGGCCTCCCAAAGTGCTGGGATTACAGGCTTGAGCCACCGCGCCCGGCCAAGTGTCTCGTTTTTGAGAAAGGATCAGCTTAAATAGCTGTGTCTCATCCAGAAGGTGGCATTGGAGATGGGCTAGGCCTCTGCATGTGATGAAGGCAAACAGATTTCTAATAAGAGGTGTTTCCATGGAAACAGAAGAAAAACAAGGGTTAATGTTGGGCAGTTTGTCCAGATGTTAGGCTCAAGGCATCCTTAATTACAGAGGAGGAAGACAGTGGCAGTCTGACACGTTTTTCTCACCTGTACTACAAGGAATAATATAGTGGTAATTTCACTGAGTCCAACTCAGAAAAATGGAAGAAAAATTAAAAGCATTAATTTGGGATTGTAGCCTGGAAAGAATTCAGGATTTAGTTCAAATTGCAGAAAATAATAAAAGCTCAAAAACAGTAGGCAAGACTAGAATCTAATAACAGGTATACTATAGTTTTTTCTGAAACATAGTTTTTCTCTCTCCAGTTCCCGTTTTTACTAAAGACGAATCATAGTAGGACAAATTTATTTGAAAAATAAGTTTTAGTCTTATAATACTTGGCCTGAGTATTTGCATAAAGTATAGCAAGAATTATTATTCCTCATATTGGCTTTTTTAAAAATTGGCTTTACAGGAACTTTGTTTTATAAGGAATCTCAGATGAAGACTTTTTAAAGCCTTGAACCCAGCCATGAATTTACCTGTGCCTGCAAATGCTATAGGAATTGGGTGAATTCCTCTCCTCAGGGTCCCAAGATAATGTGGGGTTCCTGGGCCTATCAGAAAGTGACACTCTTGGCCAGGTGCAGTGGCTCATGCCTGTAATCCCAGCACTTTGGGAAGCCAAGGCGGGTGGGTCACGAGGTCAGGAGTTTGACACCAGCCTGGCCAACATGGTGAAACCCCGTCTCTACTGAAAATACAAAAATTAGCCAGGCATGGTGGCGAGCGCCTGTAGTCCCAGCTATTTGGGAGACTGAGGCAGGAGAATCACTTGAACCCGGGAGGCAGAGGTTGTGGTGAGCCGAGATTATGTCACTGTACTCCAGCCTGGGTGACAGAGCGAGATTCCATTGCCAAAAAAAAAAAAAAAGTGATACTCTTTACTCACCATGGGTCCAGAGATACTGTACAGGGACCATGTTGCCAAGGTATGAGACCAGCTTTTCCAAGGGGCTTTATGGGCCCTGTAAATCAACTTTCATTCCTTAGAGCAGTCTGTTTACACCTGAAAGCAGCCATTCCATTCAAAGCCTTGGTAAAGTGTCTCCAGTGGTGTCCTGTTACAAAAGAAAACAGATTTGAGCGAGGCACAGTGGATCACGCCTGTAATCCCAGCACTTTGGGAGGCCAAGGTGGGCAGCTCACTTGAGGCCAGGAGTTCGAGACCAGCCTGTCCAACATGGTGAAACCCTATCTCTACTAAAAATACAAAAATTAGCCAGGCATGGTGGAGCACGCCTGTAATCTCAGCTACTTGGGAGGCTGAGGCAGGAGAATCGCTTGAACCTGGGAGGCGGAGGTTGCAGTGAGCCAAGATGGCTCTGCTGCGCTCCAGCTGGGGCAACAGAGCGAGACTCCATCTCTAAAAAAAAGAGAGAACAGATTTGTATTCACCTTATGCAAATAACTATACGGCCATAAATTAAGCATACTTACAAATACTAACACCTAGCCAACCCCATGTTGGTCTTGAACTTGTGAACTCAGGTGATCTACCCACCTCGGCCTCCCAAATGCTGGGATTATAGGCATGAGTCACTACACCCAGCCCAGGTTTAAGCACTTGATATTACAAAATAGAATCCCAGGTTATTATAAGTAAAAGGGAAAAATCTTTAATCATTGACAGAGGGAATACTCAGCTTTCCAAACAGGACCCCATAAAGACAGCATGAGGCCAGCTGAATGTGTCTCTTTCTCTTCTTCCCACTTTTTTTTTTTTGGTCACTTATTCAAAGGCAAACAAAAAGCTTTCATTATTATTATTATTTTTTTTGAGACAGAATCTCACTCTGTCACCCAGGCTGGCATGCAGTCACACGATCTTGGCTCACTGCAGTCTCCATCTCCTGGGTTCAAGTGATTTTCCTGCCTCAGCTTCCCAAGTAGCTGGGATTACAAGTGTGCACCATTACACCCGGTGAATTTTTGTATTTTTATTCAAGACAGGGATTTTTATGTTGGCCAAGCTGGTCTTGAACTTCTGGCCTCAAGTGATCCACCCACCTTGGCCTCCCAAAGTGCTGGGATTACAGGCATGAGCCACCATATCCAGCCAAAAATCTTTTATTAACTTTTTTTTTTTTTTTTTTTGAGACGGAGTCTCGCTCTGTCGCCCAGGCTGGAGTGCAGTGGCCAGGTCTCAGCTCACTGCAAGCTCTGCCTCCCGCGTTTATGCCATTCTCCTGCCTCAGCCTCCCCAGTAGCTGGGACTACAGGCGCCCGCCACCTCGCCCGGCTAGTTTTTTGTATTTTTTAGTAGAGACGGGGTTTCACCGTATTAGCCAGGAAGGTCTCGATCTCCTGACCTCACAATCCGCCCATCTCGGCCTCCCAAAGTGCTGGGATTACAGGCTTGAGCCACCGCGCCCGGCTCTTTTATTAACTTTTAATATTACATTTAAATCTTGTTCAAAAGAGAAAGTCAAATTTCACCTTTGCATTAGCGTACTATTAATGTTAAACCTGATTTTTTTTTTTTTGAGACGAAGTCTCGCTCTTGTCCCCTAGGCTGGAGTGCAGTGGTGTGATCTTGGCTCGCTGTAACCTCCGCCTCCCAGGTTCAAGTGATTCTCCTGCCTCAGCCTCCCAAGTAGCTGGGATTACAGGCGCCCGCCACCATGCCTGGCTAATTTTTGTATTTTTAGTAGAGACGGGGTTTCACCATGTTGGCCAGGCTGGTCTTGAATTCCTGACCTCAGGTGATCCACCTGCCTTGGCCTCTGAAAGTGCTGGGATTACAGGCGTGAGCCACCCCGCCCTGCTAAACCTAAGTCTTTTTTTTTTTTTTTTTTTAAGACAGAGTCTCACTCTGTCACCCAGGCTGGAGTGCAGTGGCGCAATCTCGGCTCACTGCAAGCTCCACCTCCCAGGTTCAAGCCATTCTTCTGCCTCAGTCTCCCGGGTAGCTGGGACTACAGGCACCCACCACTACTCCCAGCTATTTTTTAAAATATTTTTAGTAGAGATGGGGTTTCACCATGTTAGCCGGAATGGCCTCGATCTCCCGACCTCATGATCCGCCCGACTCGACCTCCGGAAGTGCTGGGATTATAGGCGTGAGCCATCACGCCCGGCCCTATAAGCCTGATTCTTAATAAAACCTTACAGACAAATCTATCCAATCCTAATTAGTTTGACCAGAATGTAACATTTCCATAAACCTTTTTATAGCCCTTTACAAGTGTCTGTTAAACAGCAGCTCAATTCTCTAAGAAAACCTTGTTATTCAGACACATGGGCCCAGATTTTGGCCCTGCATCAATATACTTTTCTTTTTTTTGGAGACAGAGTCTCACTCTGTCACCCAAGCTGGAGTGCAATGGTGCAATCTTGGCTCACTGCAACCTCTGCCTCTTGGGTTCAAGTGATTTTCCTGCCTCAGTCTCCCGAGTAGCTAGGATTACAGGCACCCGCCACCATATCTTTTTTTTTTTTTTTTTTTTTTTGAGACAGAGTCTCGCTCTGTCGCCTGGGCTGGAGTGCAGTGGCCGGATCTCAGCTCACTGCAAGCTTCGCCTCCCGGGTTCACGCCATTCTCCTGCCTCAGCCTCCCGAGTAGCTGGGACTACAGGCGCCCGCCACCTCGCCCGGCTAGTTTTTTGTATTTTCTTTTTAGTAGAGACGGGGTTTCACCGTGTTAGCCAGGATGGTCTCAATCTCCTGACCTTGTGATCCGCCCGTCTCGGCCTCCCAAAGTGCTGGGATTACAGGCTTGAGCCACCGCGCCTGGCCACCATACCATTTTTAGTAGAGAAGGCGTTTCATTCTGTTGGCCAGGCTGGTTTTGAACCCTGACCTCAAGTGATCCGCCTCCTCGGCCTCCCAAAGTGCTGGGATTACAGTCATGAGCCACCATATCTGGCCAATGTACTTTTATTTCAGTATTCAACCTACAGAAAGACAAAATAATCCCCTCAAAATCTTAGCCAACTTGCTCAAACCCACAGAATTTTCTTTACAAGATCAACCCTTCAGAAATCTTTTACGACTTGTCTAAATCTTCAATTTTGTCCCATTACTCTTTTAGACAATCCTTAAAAACCCTCTGAATCAGACAAAATTATATTCCCTTGCACAAAAAATATACTTTCATATCTTATAATCTTTTACCAAAAACATATTCTACTTTCCTTATGCACCTTGCGTGTAAAACCGGTTTCTCTGGTCGTCTCAAGTACCTGTTACAATGTGACCTCTCAGAAGCTCGTACTTTTCAATGAAAATCCTGGTAGGTAGCAGTGTTAACCATGTTTCAGATTGTAAGGCTCAGGACAAGGACAGAGCTGCCAATAACATAGCCTCTTCCCAGTCTGGCCAGGGGACCTGGTTAACGTCACATGTCCCCAGGCCATACCTAGACGCTAATGGCTATAAAAAAGACAAGTCAAATAATTATTAAAAGTCATAGAAGCAGTTTATGGCCTTAAAGCATCTAGCAGATAGTATCTGGCCTGCCTAATTTAGACCAAATGTGTACATTTATTTTTTATTTTTATTGTTTTTGAGACAAAGTTTCGCTCTTATTGCCCAGGCTGGAGTGCAATGGTATGATCTCGGCTCACCGCAACCTCCGCCTCCCGGGTTCAAGTGATTCTCCTCCCTCAGCCTCTGGAGTAGCTGGGATTACAGGCATGTGCCACCACGTCTGGCTAATTTTTGTATTTTTAGTAGAGACAGGGTTTCACTATGTTGGTCAGGCTGGTCTCGAACTCCTGACCTCAGGTGATCTGCCCACCTTGGCCTCCCAAAGTGCTGGGATTACAGGCATGAGCCATTGTGCCTGGCCCAAACGTATAAATTTTGAGGATGTTTTATTTTACTTTATCAAGAATCTTTAAACACATGACCTAAAAGGCATTAATGTTTCTTTTTTTTTTGAGATGGAGTCTCTGTCGCCCAGGGTGGAGTGCAGTGGTGCCATCTTGGTTCACTTCTAGCTCTGCCTCCCAGGTTCAAGTGATTCTCCTGCCTCAGCCTCCCGACTAACTAGGATTACAGGCACCTGCCATCACACCTGGCTAATTTTTGTATTTTCAGTAGAGATGGGGTTTCACCCTGTTGGCCAGGCTGGTCTCCAACTCCTGACCACAAGTGATCCACTCGCCTTGGCCTCCCAAAGTACTGGGATTACAGACATGAGCCACCACGCCCAGCCTAAAGTCTCTATTTTTCTGACAACATATGCTTGATTTAAGCGATTGTTATTATTATTATTACTATTTTTGAGATGGAGTTTCGCTCTATTGCCCAGGCTGGAGTGCAGTGGCATGATCATGGCTCACTGCAACCTCTGCCTCCTGGGTTCAAGCAATTCTCCTCTCTCAGCCTCCCAAGTAGCTGGGATTACAGGTGCCTGCCACCACACCCAGCTAATTTTTGTATTTTTAGTAGGGACGGGGTTTTGCCATGTTGGCCGGCTGGTCTTGAGCTCCTGACCTCAGGTGATCCTCCTGCCTCAGCCTCCCAAAGTGCTGGAATTACAGGCATGAGCCACCGTACCCAGCCTAGCTGTTTTATTCTTTTTCTTTTCCTTTTTCTTAGAGAAGGGATCTCATTATGTTGCCCAGGCTGGTCTTGAACTCCTGGGCTCAAGCAAGCCTCCCACCTTGGCCTCCCAAAGTGTTGAGATTACAGGCAGGAGCACAGCCTATTTTCATTAAACAATATTAAATGTCTTATTCATCAAAAATTTCACAAAGATCATTCGGTTTGGATCAAAATTTTGCATTATAGTTTTATCACTCATGCAAAATTTTTACAGCTAATAATATCTGGCAGAGATAAACATGAAACCACTTGATCAATGAATCTAAACAAAAATGTATGTTGACAGTTAAGACATTTCTAATATTATTTTGCCAACAATTTTAAAGCCAGTTTATTTATTAAAGACTTTACCTAATTTATGAGTACTCCTTAACTTTAAGCCAATTTGAAACTTTGTGGCCAAAACACGTAACAAAATACCTGTACATACACATAAACACACACATACACACTCATTTAAAGCAGGTAGAAAACAAAATAGAGAAAGATAGAGCCTGGATGGCTTCCATATAGGAGCTGGGTTTTACAAGTGGGATGAGAGAAAGAAAGGAGGGGAAGGAAAAAAGATGAAGCAACCGAAAGGAAACCCTCCAGCCACTAAAGAGTGTGGGGTCGCTATCCACACTGTTCCTGTTTGTTGAAGAAGGGATTATGGCCCATCCACAAAGTCACACATTCATGTGTGCAAACAAACCGTACTTCCAAAGGAGTCCCAATCAGAGGGGCTAGGTGGGGTCTTGAATTTCCCTCCGTAGTTGCAAATGACTCCACGGACTGCTGAGTCACATCCAAGTAGAGCTCTCAGGGTGCCTCACATGCAGACAAATGCAGATACTCAAATGCTATCACTAACAGCTAAATCTGTTTTTTTGGTTTTGTTTGTTTGTTTGTTTGTTTGTTTGTTTTTGAGATGGAGTTCCGCTCTTGTTGCCCAGGCTGGAGTGCAGTGGCATGATCTTGGCTCACTGCAACCTCCACCTCCCAGGTTCAAGTGATTCTCTGGCCTCAGCCTCCCAAGTAGCTGGAATCACAGGCGCCCACCACCAGGCCCGGCTAATTTTTGTATTTTTAGTAAAGGCAGGGTTTTGCCATGTTGGCCAGGCTGGTCTCAACTCCTGACCTTAGGTGATCCGCCCACCTTGGCCTCCCAAAGTGCTGGGATTACAGGTGTGAGCCACTGCACCCCGCCCAGCCAAATCTTTTTTTTTTTTTTTTGAGACAGAGTCTTGCTCAGTCGCCCAGTCTGGAGTGCAGTGGTGCGATCTGGGCTCACTGCAAGCTCCGCCTCCCGGGTTCCCACCATTCTCCTGCCTCAGCCTCCCAAGTAGCTGGGACTACAGGCGCCCGCCGCCACGCCCGGCTAATGTTTTGCATTTTTAGTAGAGACGGGGTTTCACGGTGTTAGCCAGGATGGTCTCGATCTCCTGACCTTGTGATCCGCCCGCCTCGGCCTCCCAAAGTGCTGGGATTACAGGCGTGAGCCACCGCGCCCGGCCCAACCAAATCTTAAGTAGAGCAGTGACACCCAAAAAAAGGCAGTGGGCAGTCGGGTGCACTTCCGACCAAGTTACCCAGCTCGTAATGATGGTGGCTTCCCCTGCCCCCCACCCCAAAAAAAGTAAACAAAGAAAGTTCACTTTCTTTGAACCAGAGAAGCATTGAAGGCAGCCAACGTTGTGCCAGAAGGCAAAAGGGAGATTTCCCACAAACAAAAGCATTTTTGGCAGCTTCTCAGAAGTTCCCTAACATCCCCAACGTGGGGTCTGCTAGCCACGAGCAGCTGGTGCTCACAGGTGACCCTAGTCCTCACCAGTAATGAAAGCAGGTGGTCAAGCACAGGCCTACGCAGAGCACGCAGCACTTCCCAGTCCGGGCCACCAGAATTGCAACCCAATAGCAGGTGAGTTGCTTGCTGCATGCAGAGTTCAATTAGCAAAAGGGAGGTCTGATAGAAAGAAAGTAATTTATGGGCCAGGCACAGTGGCTCACTCCTGTAATCCCAGCACTTTGGGAGGCTGAAGCGGATCACGAGGTAAGGAGATCCTAGACCATCCTGGCTAACATGGTGAAACCCCGTCTCTACTAAAAATAAAAAAAATTAGCCGGGCGTGGTGGTGGGCGCCTGTAGTCCCAGCTATTCGGGAGGCTGAGGCAGGAGAATGGCGTGAACCTGGGAGGCAGAGCTTGCAGTGAGCTGAGATCGCGCCACTGCACTCCAGCCTGGACGACAGAGTGAGACTCCGTCTCAAAAAAAAGAAAGACAGTAATTTATTATGAAGCTAGTTTAGGGGAAAAGGCACCACAAGCATCCTGCCTTTAAATGTGCCACTTGGCCTTTGGAGCAAAAAGCAGGCACTTTTAAAAAGCAAGGGAGAAAGTGAGCAAGATGGGGGGGTCTCTGTGTTAACTTGGTGCCTTCCCTGCTGGGCCATTGGGCTGGTGACTGCTGACGTCTTTGTGGGGAACTGGTGTCTCTCAGGCAGCCTGCTCTAGGGTGAGAGTTCCTTAGCTGGCATGCTTCAGTTTGCAAATCAACTGTTAACCCTTGGTTTGTTCTGTTTTGGAGCCCATAGTTAGATAAACATTTCCTGGGGGGAGTCTGGTGAAGGGGAGGGAGAAGGCTATATTTGTATTTCTAAAAGGCTAAGTAGGAAGCGGGGAAGGGGGGAAGCAAGAAAAGAGAGAGAAAAAAATAATTAAGTCATTCCTTAGATAAATAGAGGTACTTAGTTAAAACTGCATTCCAGCCAGCGTGACAGAGTGAGACCCTGTCTCTAAAAATTTTTTTTCAATGAAGTTTATAAATAAAAATATATGTTGAGCTGGGCATGGCAATGTGTACTTGTAGTCCTGGCTACTCAGGGAGGCTAAGATGGGAGGATTGCTTGTGCCCAGGAGTTCGAATCCAGCCTGGGCAACATAGGGAGACCCTGTCTCCAAAACAAAACACAGAAAGAAAAAAGAGGATGGCTCATGCCTGTAATCCCAGCACTTTGGGAGGCTGAGGTGGGTGGATCACCTGAGGTCAAGAGTTTGAGACCAGGCTGGCCAACATGGTGAAACCCTGCCTCTACTAAATTACAAAAATTAGCCGGGCGTGGTGGTTCATGCCTGTAATCCTAGCTACTTGAGAGGCTGAGGCGCAAGAATCACTTGAACCCGGGAGGTAGAGGTTGCAGTGAGATGATATCGTGCCACTGCACTCCATCCTGGGTGACAGAGGGAGACTTTGTCTCAAAAAAATAAAAGAAAGAAGAAAAAAAATGTTGAAATTTATCAACTGCCTTGTTAGTAGGTATTGATAAGACTGGTTTCTTTTCTCATTTTATCTATTTATGTAATGAATTATATTAATTGAGTTTCTAATATTAAACCATCCTTGCCTTTCTGGAATAAGTCCACGTGAATATCATTTTAAATTATATTAATGTGCTATTGGATTGTTGTTGAGATATAGGAAAAGCCAAAGTGTTTTTCCTAGTCTCTCACTCTACAGTCAACACATCTGTGACCCCAGATGTGCGTATTTTCCCTCTACACAGCAAGTAAGCGATTCTCTGTCAGACACCTGCTGTGTGTCCTCTGATTCAGTTTAACTCTGACACCGTTTACCTGACGTTAGTGTCAGGTCCCACACACTGAGGGCTCAGTCCCACAAGAGTGTCCCCCACTTCAGAGGTCAGTTGCAAGTCCAGACCTTTGGAACTTCTGACCAACTGGCTATACATTGGGGTTCCCATGACCCCTCCTTAGATTTTATTAATTTGCTAGAGAAGCTCCCAGAACTCAGGGAAACACATTTACCCATTTACTATAAAGGATATCACACAGGCCAGACAGAAGAGATGCATAGAGTGAGGTATGGAGAAAGGAGTGCACCACGCTCCAGTAACCTCCACGTGTTCAACCAGCTGGGAGCCCCCTGAATCCCGTTTTTTTTTTTTTTTTTTTTTTTTTTAATGGAGGCATGATTGATTAAATCACTGGCCAGTGATTTAACCTTCAGCCCCTCTCCCTTCCTGGGAGGTTGGGGGTGAGGCAGGGGGTTGGGGGGTGGGGCGTGGAGCTGAAAATCCCAGTCTTCAAAAGGTGCCTTGGTCTTTCCAGTGACCCGAAGCCACCTAGGGGTCCGCCAGCCAGCAGTCATCTCATTAGCATGCAAAAGACACTCATTTGTCTCTGGAGATTCCTAGGGCTTTAAGTACAATGTGTCAGGAAGTGGAGAGGAAGACCATTTGTGGAGCTCAGGGGTAAAGGCCAGATTGGAGAGAGAGATTTGAATCATTTGCATAAAGGTGGTATTTCATGCCAGGAAACTGGATGAGCTCACCTAGGGGCGGAATGTAGACAGAGAAGGCAGAAGACCCAGGACCAAGCGCTACAGTGTGTTCCAACATATTTCAAGGTTCCTCCTCTGGGGAAATGCTGGCAGCTGTGCAAACGGGAAAAGGTGCGCTCCAGGTAGGAAGTTCGTTTGCATAATAAAAGATTACAGTGGGGTGGACAATAAACGTCACACCTGGCCCAACCAATCTTTGGGCCTTATGTAAATCAGACACCACCTCCTCAAGCTGTCTATGTAACCCAGTGCATTTCACCACCTCACCATAAGAGCCACTCAGGGCCCCTGTCTCTCTGCAGGAGAGAGCTATTCTCCTTTCTCTTTCTTTTGCCTATTAAACCTCCACTCTCTTTTCTTTCTTTCTTTCTTTTTTTTTTTTTTGAGACGGAGTCTCGCTCTGTCACCCAGGTTGGAGTGCAATGGCACAATTTCAGCTCACTGCAACTTCTTCCCGGGTTCAAGCAATTCTCCAGCCTCAGGCTCCCAAGCAGCTGGGATTACAGGTGCCCAAGACCACACCCGGCTAATTTTTTGTAGTTTTAGTAGAGACAGGGTTTCACCATGTTGGTCAGGCTGGTCTCGAACTCCTGACCTCATATGATCTACCCACCTCAGTCTGTCAAAGTGCAAAGTGCTGGGGTTATAGGTGTGAGCCACTGCGCTGGCCTAAACGTCTACACTTAAACTCAAAAAAAAAAAAAAAAAAAAAAAAGGTTCATCTTCTGAGGGGGAACTAGCAAAAAAAAATATGTATATAGAAAATTCCTTGGTAATGAAGAGGAAAGAGACACTAATACGTGCTGCAGTGTAGCTGACCTTGAAAGCATTATGCGACGTGAAAGAAGTCAGATATAAAAGGCCACATATTACGTGATTCCATTTATGTACAATGTCTAGGCTGAGTGCAGTAGTTCATGCCTGTTATCCCAGCACTTTAGGAAGTGAAGGTGGGAGGATCACTTGAGCCCAGGAGTTCAAGACCAGCCTCAGCAACACCACCATATCTACAAAAAAAAAAAAAAAAAAAAAACCCTGCCATTCTTTACCTATGACTGTCTCAGTAAATTCCTTTACTGCCTATGACTCCAGCCACAGCCACAGCCAGCTGCACCCACAACCCCTAGGTCAGCGTAGCACTGGTCCCACTCATGAGAGGCCAGTTTTCACTTTTTTGGCAAAATGGAGAAACATTAATTGGGACCAAGAGTGCCTGTTGGAAACCCATTTCTTGAATAGCATTCTTTTAAAACCAATTGTTTTTTAAAGACAGGGTCTCCCTCTGTCACCCAGGCTGGAATGTAGTGGTGCAATCACAGATCACCGCAGCTTCAAACTCCTGGGCTCAAGTGATTCCCCTCCAGAGTAGCTGGGACTGCAGGTATGTGCCACCATGCCCAGCTTATTTTTATTTTGTATTTTTAGTAGAGATGGGGTTTCACCATGTTGGTCACAGCTGGTCTTAAATTCCTGACCTCAAATGATCCACCTGCCTCAGCCTCCCAAAGTGCTGGGCTTACATGTGTGAGCCACCATGCCCGGCTGACACCCAGCTGAAATGTAACCTCTTGATAACAGCCAAATCACTGTATTAGGAACATTTAAATTCCAGCTCTGGGGGTCAAGGGTGAGGTATTTAAAAGGTTCCTTTAAGTTAAACCAAGTGGATGAATTTTAAAAGAAAAAGCAATTTATGAACCTATGGACATATCATTAAGAAAGAGAAAAATTATTAGTAAATTCCAAAAGTTAAAAGGAGTTGGAAAAAATTCTAACTACAAAGAAAAAAAATGTTGGTTTCAATTAAGGGGTTTTTTTTGGTCCATTTTATATAAGAGCTTACTTATTCTTTTTCCAAATGTGCATTTATTATTAGCACAGATACATGCAATTATTCCCATTTTAAAAGCCACAATAAAAATATACATTAACCACAGAAGTACTTACTCTACCTGGAAAGAAAATGAACATGGCTATATTCAAAACAGCAATAAACACAAAAGGTCAACATATCTAAATCATGACAAGTGTACATCTCAATTTTGACAAAAATGAGTTCCATTTTTACATGAATGCTTCATCAGCTTCTATATTAGATCCTCTGACCTTATTTATATTTACTATGAAATTTCTGTTAGCATGTGTCACTCAAAGGCACTCAACTCAAAGGGTATAAAGCCTGAGCTTAAGTAGGAAACAAAACTCCCAACTAAAATTTGAACATAAATAATGCTAAAGATCAGAGAATATTAATGTTTAAAAGTATAATATCTGGTACATAAATAATTCAAAAACTAATAATAAAGGTGTACAGACTGTCAAAGAAAAGACCATGTAAGGCAAGAAATATCCTTGGAATCAAACTGATTTTTCACTCATTCAAGATCATTTGAAGGTGTGAAGCTAACTTTCATTGTTCTTAAAATCCTAGGAAAGCCAAATTTAAAAAAATAGCATGACAATGCTTAAGTTTAAAAAAAGTTTCTCAGCTTAGTCTCCAAAACCAGGAAGAAAGCATTTAATGATTAAAAACAAGTATGAACTGGAAAGATATCAGACTAAAAGGAGGAATCATAATAAGCCAGTTTAAAATATTAAAAGAAAGCTTTAAATGCACCAACTCAAAACAGCATTTCTAATTGGCCATCCAAATTATTCTTTTAGATTATTTTAGCCAAATAAAAATAAATTTACTGATGGATAACTGAGGTCCACTAACATACGGTAGAAACAAAGTTTAAGCTAAAAATTAAATCTATATTTTGTTGCAGATAAATGTGAGATTTACCTATAGTAATTTTCTGCTGATGCTAAATTAAAAGCATGAGTTGACATTGTACTAACAAAAATGGTTCGACAGATATTTTCTTGGCTTTAAAATGTTTTGTTCATATATGCAGAGAAATGCAATGAGGATAAGAACAATCTTCTGTATTGTCTGTACAGTTCATAAGGCCTTTACCATCGTTAGTCACCTTAGATGTGAATATCAGTAGGGCCATTAAATTAAAGCTGGCCTAAAAAGTTTTCAAAGTGCTACTGTTCCCAACCGATGAGATCTTCAGTTTTCTGGATTTTCTGGGTGACGATTATTTTCAATTCTTTTCTCTGGCGATATATATAAGAAGTTACAGCAGATATATAAAGGGAAGGTCAGAAACCTGCTGTCCAAATTCATCCCCACTTGTTCCTGATCCTTTTTAAGTATAAGTATTTGATAGCCAGTTGTTCTACTACATATTAGTTTTCCACTACTATCAAAAGAAGCCAAACGTAATCTAAATGCTATGCTCCTTTGAGGCTGTAAACTGACAGACCCGCTACATGGCTGATTCAGTGTATTGCGTTTGAAAATGATGCATCAATTGGTGTAAGTTACAAGTAGGTCAAAGCTGAAGTTAAAACCCGTCCAACACCAGCAGTATTCACCGTCTTTGGCAAGCTTTCTACCACACCTCATGCTATTTCCCTCTAGTTCTTCTTTATCGATTTCTTGAGGCCCTACCTCACTGTCTTGTTTGGCCCGCAGCATAGCAAACCACTGCTGTTTATACACAGAAGACAGCCATTCTGAAGGTACTATAGCATCTTGTTCAATAATTCTTGCAGAAGCCAGGTCACTGATAATATATTGTAACCTTAAATGTCTGAATACTGACACAAATGGTTTTCCTTGTTCAGTTTCAAGAAAGTTCATACCTTCAAAATCTTTTCTCTGTTTAGAAAACCAGACATCTGGGCCGGGCGCGGTGGCTCAAGCCTGTAATCCCAGCACTTTGGGAGGCCGAGGCGGGCGGATCACAAGGTCAGGAGATCGAGACCATCCTGGCTAACACTGTGAAACCCCGTCTCTGCTAAAAAAAAAAATACAAAAAAACTAGCCGGGCGAGGTGGTGGGCGCCTGTAGTCCCAGCTACTCGGGAGGCTGAGGCAGGAGAATGGCGTGAACCCGGGAGGCGGAGCTTGCAGTGAGCTGAGATCTGGCCACTGCACTCCAGCTTGGGCGACAGAGCGAGACTCCGTCTCAAAAAAAAGAAAACCAGACATCTGTTTCTGTCAAAAGCTGTTTTAAAGATCCATTCCAAGAAGGCACAAGTTGAAGAAACATCCACTTTTTTAGAGCGATGTATACATCCACCTCCACTTGCATCACAAATAAGTTAGATGAACCAATGAGCTGTTTCATGACATTTATACTGAGTTCTTTAAAAAGTTTAACACTCTGGTGAGTCATCAAATTGTTTAGAAGCCATTCAAGGCACTTTTTCTTTACGGAATCTAATCCATAGGTCCCTACTGATGTGTAATAGCCACACACAGTTTTCACAGTGATTGTCTCCTTCATCGTCTCACCACACTGCTGTATTAAACCATCCAACTGCAGCATACAAGCTGCTGCCAAAATGGCAACAACTCGACTGGGCGTTATCAACACGTCATCTTGATACAGTGAACCAAACGCAACCTACAGCGCTTCTACATCAATGTTCTGGTCAGGAATCTCCAGTTCAATAATATTCATGCTGGATTCTTTCCAAGAACCACTGAACATACTAGAAAAGTAGCCAGATTGCTATAAATATATTTTGTGTAATCGCCATTCTTCTCCTAGAGCACAAATCTTAATGTCACTGTTTTCACCATTCAAAAATAATGTTTGATAAATATATTTGGATGTACTCCTTAAAATTTTCCTTGCAGGGATGTGGAGGAGCGGCTGCTGCTCGTCCCTCTCCTCCTCATCCTCGTCTCTCTCCGAGTCAGGGCGACAGTAGCAGAAGGCCCCGCTGCGCTTGTCACTGCCCGGGCAGTAACAGAAGCCCTGGCCCGCCGCAGGGTCTCCAGGGTCCGGCCTCCCGGCCGAGCCCCCCGCCCCGCGCCCTGGCACCCTGCTCCTGCTGGGCAAGGGCTCGCCTCGGCTGGCGCAGCACCCGGCTGCTCGACGATCCCATGGGTCGCGGCTCCCGGGACTTCAGGGAGCCCGGAGGAGGGGGTCTCCCGCCATGGCCCGGCCGCCCCCAGCCTTCCCCGAGCGCAGGTGCCTGCACCGCCAGCTTCTCACGCGCAGCCCAACCGTTGCAGCGGACACTGCCGCCTCCATCCTCCGCACCCCTCCCCCACTATATATATATATATTTTTGGAGACAGAGTCTCGCTCTGTCGCGCAGGGTGGAGCACAGTGGCGCGATCTCGGCTCACTGCAAGCTCCGCCTCCCGGGTTTAAGCGATTCTCCTGCCTCAGCCTCCTGAGTAGCTGGGATTACAGGCGCTCGACACCACGCCCGGCTAATTTTTGTATTTTTAGTAGAGACAGGGTTTCACCATGTTGGCCAGGCTGGTCTCGAACTCCTGACCTCAGGTGATCCGACTGCCTTGGCCTCCCAAAGTGCTAGGATTACAGGCGTGAGCCACCGCCTCTGGCCTGAACAATTTTTTTTTTAGAGACAAGGTTTCACTGCGTTGCTCAGGGTGGTCTTGAACTCCTTGGACAGCATTCTTCATTGCTGGAAGCAATTCTCATCTGGCAGCCAAAACCAAGGTCCCTTTTAGAAGGACCACTTCCCCAGGAGCAAAGGTTTATTTGCAGGACCTGACAAAGGAAAATGTGTGTGCCAGGTGCTTGAGCCTAACCAGTCCAATGTAAATTTGCAACCAGGCACAAAAATAAAATAATAAAATAAAATAGGCCAGGCTCGGTGGCTCACACTTATAATCCCAGCACTTTGGGAGGCTGAGGTGGGTGGATAACTTGAGGTCAGGAGTTTGAGACCAACCTGGCCAACATGGTGAAACCCCATCTCTACTAATAATATAACATTTAGCTAGGTGTGGTGGCACACATGGCACACACCTGTAATCTCAGCTTTTCGGGAGGCTGCAATGGAGAATTGCTTGAACCCAGGAGGCAGAGGTTGCAGTGAGCCAAGAGCGCACCATTGCACTCCAGCCTGGGCGACAAGAGCGAAACTCCATCTCCAAAAAAATAATAAGATAAAATAAAGAGTTGAAGTCAAGCCAGGCACGGTGGCTCACGCCTGTAATCCCAGCACTTTAGGAGGCCGAGGTGGGCGGATCACGAGGTCAGGAGTTTGAGACCAGCCTGGCCAATATGGCGAAAATGACCACAGCTGGGTGGAGTGATGACTGCAGCTGGTCTGGGAAGGCAGAAGCAAGCAGAGGGCCTGGGCAGGATGGGCAGGGATTCTCTGCGGGGAGGATCTGTGGAGACGGGGCAGCAGGATTAGGATGTTGGAATTAAGGAGGCTTTTGTCCTTGGGGGATGGAGTGGAGACGCAGGGCATGGTCCTGGAAATTTGGCCTGCAGCCTAGCCTCACCAGGCCATCTGGAAGCTACTTGTTGGGAACCCTGTGTGTGTAAAGGGCTGACCCAGGCCCAGACCCGGGGGAACTGGAGAAGGGCACACACCAAGACCACCCGAGAGGAGTGCTGGAACTGCTTGGCCAGTCCTGGGGGATGGGATGGCTGGGGCGTGTGGGTGTCTTCCTGCAAGAAAACAGGACTTGATGAGGGGGGTGGGAGGCTGTTCCAGGCAGATGGAGGTCTGTTACCACCAAATGTAGGAGTTACCACCATGCGGGGCTCCACCTTTGTTGCAGTGGGGGCAGAGATTGGTGAGGGGCATCAGGGCCAGATACGTAGGTGTGAGGAACCCTAGATGGACCAGTGCTGCAGGGGGAGGTGGTGCCATGCCAGGGAGGTGGATAGGATGCTGGACACAAGTGAAGAGCAACCAGCCCTGGTGGCTTCCTCAAACCTACGTGAGTGCCCGCCCCATTCCCAGATGAAGAAAACAGAGGTTTCAATAGGGAAAGTGACTTGTTCTAAATCCCAGAGTTGGGAAGTCAGGAAGTTCAGCCTCCTGATTCCAAAGGCAAATCTGGAGTTTCCGTTGGAGTTAAGGGGCCAGGTGAATGGTCCGTGTTAACAAAAACAAGCAAAACTCTGTAAAATATTTAAAGAAGTTTATTCTCTGCTGATGTGAGTGACCATGGCCTGGGGTACAGTCTCAAGAGGTCCTTAGAAAGTGTGCCTGAGATGGTTGGGTTACAGTTTGGCTTTATACATTTTAGGGAGACAGAAGTTACAAGCAAATACATCAATCAATACATGGAAGGTGCACATTGGTTCGGCCTCTAAGGGCAGGACAACTCCAGGGACTTTACAGGTCATAGGTGATTCAAAGATTTTCTGATTGGCAATTGGTTGAAAAAGTTAAGCTGTGTCTAAAGAGTTGAAGTGGCTGGGTACAATGACTCACGTCTGTAATCCCAGCACTTTGAGAGGCTGAGGAGGATGGCTTGATTCCAGGAGTTTTAGACAAGCCTGGGCACCACAGTGAGACCCGGTGTCTACAAAAAAATTTTAAAAATTAATTGGGCATGGTGATGCATACTCGTAGTCCCAGCTACTCGGGAGGCTGAGGCGGGAGGCTTACTTCATCCTGGGAGGTCGAGCCTGCGGTGAGCCATGACTGTAGTGCTGCATTCCAACTCAGGGGACAGAATGAGACCCTGTCTCAAAAATAAAGTAAAATAAAATAGGCCAGGTGCAGTAGCTCACACCTGTAATCCCAGCACTTTGGGAGGCCATCGTGGATGGATCACTTGATGTCAGGAGTTCGAGACCAGACTGGCCAATATGGTGAAACCCCATCACTACTAAAAATACAAAAATTAGCTGGGCATGGTGGTGGGCATCTGTAGTCCCAGCTACTCTGGAGACTGAGGCAGGAGAATCGCCTGAACCTGGGAGGCGGAGATTGCAGTGAGCCAAGATTGCACCATTGCACTCCAGCCTGGGCGACAAGAATGAAATTCTATCTCCAAAAAAAGTAATAATAACATAAAATAAAACAGAGTTGAAGTCAAGCCAGGCATGGGGGCTCACGCCTGTAATCCCAGCAGTTTGGGAGGCTGAGGAGGGCAGATCACGAGGTCAGGAGTTTGAGACCAGCCTGGCCAATATGGTGAAACCCCGCCTCTACTAAAACTACAAAAATTAACTGGGTGTGGTGGCAGGCATCTGTAGTCTCAGCTACTCTGGAGGCTAAGGCAGGAGAATCGCTTGAAACCGGGGAGGTGGAGGGTGCACTGCACTCCAGCCTGGGCAACAGAGCAAGATTCCGTCTCAAAAAAAAAAAGAGTTGAAATCAGCAGGAAGAAATGCTTAAGATAAAGGGGGTGTGGAAGCTGAGGTTCCTGTTATGTAGATGGCCTCCAGGTAGCAACCCTGAGAATAGATAATGAATGCCTCTTTTCAGACCTTCAAAGGTTTCAGACTCTCACTGAATGTCCCCTAAATCTGAGAAAGTCCTGGCTACATTAATGGAAATTCTCTAGAGATGCAAATTTCCCCCATAGGAGACAGCTTTGCAGGGCCATTTCAAAATATTGTCAAATAAATATATTTTGGGGTAAAATATTTTGATTTCCTTCAGGGTCTGCCATCTGTTTTGTGATGTTGTACCAGAGTCAGGTAGAAATTTGGCATCTTATTGCTATAAAAAGTCTGTTTTGAGCCGGGCACGGCGGCTCACGCCTGTAATCTCAGAACTTTGGGAGGCTGAGGGGGGTGGATCACCTGAGGTCAAGAGTTTGAGACCAGCCTGGCCAACATAGTGAAACCCCGTCTCTACCAGAAATACAAAAAATTAGCTGGATGTGGTAGTAGGCGCCTGTAGTCCAAGCTACGCGGGAGGCTGAGGCAGGAGAATCACTTGAATCCGGGAGCCGGAGGTTGCAATGAGCCGAGATCATGCCATTGCACTCCAGCCTGGGCAACAAGAGTGAAACTCTGTCTAAAAAAAAAAAAAAAAAAAAAAGTCTGTTTTGTGTCTTATGATCTCTATTTTGTTTATTTTAAAAGTAATTTATTTTATTTTTGAGACAGAGTTTCACTCTTGTTGCCCAGACTGGAGTGCAATGACGCTATCTTGGCTCACTGTAACCTCCACATCCCAGGCTCAAGCAATTCTTGTGCTTCAGCCTCCCAAGTAGCTGAGATTACAGGCATGTGCCACTATGCCTGGGTAATTTTTTGTAGAGATGGGGTTTCATCATGTTGGCCAGGTTGGCCTCGAACTCCTGACCTCAAGTGATCCACCTGCCTTGGCCTCCCAAACTGCTGAGATTACAGGAATGAGCCACCATGCCTGGATAGAATAAATATTTTATGCTTTGGGCCAACAGGCAAAATTGAGGGTATTAAGTAGGTGAGTACATAACAAGAAATAAAACAAACTTCCATAATTTGGGGGGATTGTTATTGACAGAACGTAAAAGTTAATTTATGGATGCTGAAAGTGGAGTTTCATACAATTTTTATGTGTTATGAAATATTATTATTTTGATTATTTTGATTATTTATTTATTTTTGAGATAGAGTCTTGCTTGCTCTGTTGCCCAAGCTGTGATCTCAGCTCACTGCAACCTCTGCCTCCTGGGTTCAAGCGATTCTCCTGCCCCAGCCTAGCAAATAGCTGGAATTACAGGCACGTGCCACCACACTCGGCTAATTTTTTTGTATTTTTAGTAGAGATGGGGTTTCAACATATTGGCCAGGCTGGTCTTGAACTCCTGATCTCAAGTGATCTGCCTGCCTTGGCCTCCCAAAGTGCTGGGACTACAGGCATGAGCTACTGCACTCAGCCTGATTTTTTTTTCAATGATTTAAAAATGTAAAAACCATTCTTTGTTCAGGGATCATATAAAATCAGGCAGTAAGCAAAATTTGGGCTATGGGCAATAGTTTGCCAACCCCTGGTCTAGATCTGCCCTGTTCATCATAGTAGCCACTAGCTACCTGCAGCTACTGAGTACTTAAAATGTGGCCAGGGACACTCACGATGGCTCATACCTGTAATCTCAGCACTTTTGGAGGTTAACGTGGGAGGACTGCTTGAACCCTGGAGTTTCAAGTTACAGTGAACTATGATTTCAACACTGCATCCCAAACCTGGGTGACAGGGAAAGAAAGAAAAAGAGACAGAGAGAGAGAGAGAGGGAGGAGGAGGAGGAGGAGGAGGAGGAGGAGGAGGAGGAGGAGAAACAGAGAAAAGAAAAAGAGAAAGAAAGAAGAGAAAGAAAGAAGGAAAGAACATAAGAAAGAAGAAAGGAAGAAAAGAGAGAGAAAGAAAAAGAAACAAGAAAGAAAGAAAAAGAAAGGAAGAAAAAGAGAGGGAGGGAGGGAGAAAGGGAGAAAGGAAGGAAGGGAAGAGAGGAAGGAGGGAAGGGAGAGAGGAAGAGAGAAAGGAATGTGGCTGTACTGGATTAAAATATGCTTAGGTGTGGCTGGGCGCGATGGCTCACTCTTGTAATCCCAGCACTTTGGGAGGCCAAGGCGGGTGGATCACAAGGACAGGAGATCGAGACCATTCTAGCTAACAAGGTGAAACCCCATCTCTACTAAAAAAAAATACAAAAAATTAGCCGAGTGTGGTGGTGGGTGCCTGAAGTCCCAGCTATTGGGGAGGCTGAGGCAGGAGAATGGTGTGAACCCGGGAGGTGGAGCTTGCAGTGAGCCGAGATTGTGCCCCTGCACCTCCAGCTTGGGTGGCAGAGCGAGACTCTGTCTCAAAAAAAAAAAAAAAAAAAAAAAAATGCTTAGCTGTAAAATACACACTAGATTTTGAAGACAGTATAAAAAGCAAAATATCCCAATAACTTTTTGTTTATTATATTTTGGATATCTCAGAATAAGTAAAATATATTACTAAACTTAACTTCACCCCCCAGTTTTTTATTTTTATTTTTTATTTTACTTTTTTTTACTTTGTCTTAGTCCACTTTCTGTTGTTTGACTATCTGAGACTCGATAATTTTTAAAGAAAAGAGGTTTATTTAGCTCATGGTTCTGCAGGCTGGGAAGTTCAAGATTGGACAGCTGCATCTGGCAGCTTCTGGTGAGGGCTTTGTGCTGCATCAAAACATGGCAGAGAAATGGAAGGCGGACCAGGTGCATGGGGGAAAGGGGGAAAACATGAGGGGCGACCTTGCTTGATGACAACCCAACTCTAAAGGTAACTGATCCAGACCCAAGAGAGTGAGAACTCGCTTCTGTGGGACTCTGCATGAATATCCTTCATAGGCAGATCCCTCATGATCCAAACACCCCTGAAAGGTCCCCCCACCTGTCAGCGCCATTATATTGGCAATTACATTTCAACATGAGTTTTGTAGGAACAAACCACATCCAAACCATAGCATCTTCTCACTGTTGAGTCACTTTTTAATGTGGCTATTAGAACAATTTAAATGATACATGTGTTTGCACTTGTGGCTTGCATCTGTCTCTGGTATACAGTGCTGCTCTACTAGTGAAGCTGGAGCGCCCAGAGTGAGATGACCCCAGTTTGCCTTGGGGGAAGTGGAAGGGTGTGGCCTGGTGTTCAGCAGTGGGGTGTGGGGTCACAGAGGGACAGCCAGATTTCATTAAGGTGAAGTGGAGGGGCAGGGCTCAGGGAGGCACACACTGAGGAGGCTTCTGCAGCAGTGAGTTGAGGGAGTGGTGTGGGCTTTGCGGGTAGGGACTGAGCTGTTTGTGGGTATCTGTAAGAGGCTGTGCAGCAAGCCAGGTGGCAAGAAGCAAGATGTTGGCTGGGCATGGTGGTGCATGCCTGTAATCCCAGCACTTTGGGAGGCCAAGGCAGGAGGATTGCTTGAGGCTGGGAGTTTGAGACCAGCCTAATCAACATAGTGAGACCACGTTTCTATAAAAATAAATAAATAAATAAAATTTTAAAAGCAAGATGTTGCCAAGCAATTGGCCAGGTGGTGAGTATGAGAGAGACCCTGCCCTGAGGGCTTTCCATCTCTCACCCACCTGGATCAGCACACAGCACGTCCTTGTCTTCCACTCCAAGCCTACATCCTGGCCCCTATTGGAGAAGGGTTCTGACCAGTTCACTGGCAGAATGTGAAAACTGTATGTTAAGACATCCATGACATGAAGCCCTAAGAAGCCAAGAATCCTTTCTTTTCACAGCAGGAGAAGGACTCTGGCTCTTTCCCTGTGTTGACTGGAGGCTGAGTCTCTGTCCTCAACACCCCACCCGCTGCTGCCTCCTCTGCCCTGCCTGGGGAACCCTGCCTGGTCTGGCCCTGTGCTGGGAACAGCCAGAGCTGGGGCTTCTTGAGCTTCCTGTTCACACCCACGGAACCAGCTTTGCCTTCCCCTCTGCTGTGCAGGGAGAAGGGAGGTGGGAGGTGCGGAGGGGATGGTCCTGTCTGTGGCTTCCTGCTTCTCGGCTGGCAGGAGAAAGGCAGGCTTTCTGTGTCTATGTCTCTGTGGTCTTTCAGGCTCAGCACTTGGGTAGGAAGATGAAAACCTTGGAGTGCCCTTGTCTCTTTCCCTTGGGTCTGATCAGACCAAAGCCTTGTGTGGTGGAGGAGCTGAGAGGACGTGGCACGGGGAGGCTGGAAGCCCGACGCGGCTCTGCTCACTCTTCCCTCCGCCAGCCTTTGTTACCAAGGGGTTGGGACTTGATCTTGGAAATGGATCATCTCTTGATCCTTCTCTAGCCTCTAGGGACAAATATACTAGAAGAAATGGTCACGACAATTGGTGCCACCAGCAGGAGGGATAGCCAGGAAGCAAGGGTTGGAATGGTTTCTCCTTGAGAGAAGTAAGCCTCTGAGTCCAAGGCCCTCCATCAAGCGGTTCTGGTCCAGTGTTCCAGCCTCACTACCCGTCCTGCTCCATGCATGGAGTTGGGGTTGTAACCACACACAGACACAGCGTTCTGCCAACTCACCCTCCTCGATGTCTCTCATCATCCCTCCTTCCCATCTCCTCCACTGGACCATGGCCATAGCAGTATTCACTGACTTCCAGTTTCCTGCGGGATAAATCGGAACCCTTTGTCGTGGCACCCAAAGTCCTTGCCCAGCCACACAGTCCCAGCTCCTCTTCATTGTGTGCAGCAACTTGTTCTCCAAGCAGCCTCTGCTTTCTCAAGCTTGGAAGCTGAGCTGTGTCATCTCTGCCTGCACCCCTTCTTTTCCATCTCTGCTGGAGAACCCCTGCTCAGCCTCAGTAAAGATGTTTAAGGGACAGTTATGCATGAGGGTTTAGAGTTCAGAGACCCAGTCTGTCCTGGAGGTCAAGGGCATGTTGTTGGCAATTGAAGCCTCCACAATTCAATCGAGTGAATAGATGAATTATTGTGGAATCAGAAACTGAGGCTCAAGCTGAGCACGGTGGCTCACGCCTATAATTACAGCACTTTGGGAGGCTGGGGTTGGCGGATCACCTGAGGTCAGGAGTTTGAGACCAGCCTGTTAACATGGTGAAACCCCGTCTCTACTAAAAATACAAAGATTAGCCAGAGATGGTGGTGGGCACCTGTAATCCCAGCTGCTTGGGAGGCCGAGGCAGGAGAATCGCTTGAACTTGGGAGATGGAGGTTGCAGTGAGCCGAGATGGTGCCACTGCACTCCAGCCTGGGTCACGGAGTAAGACCCGGTCTGAAAAAAAAAGAAAAAAAGAAAAAAAGAAACTGAGGCTCAAAGAAAGAGCCCGCAGGTCCACGCTGACCTAGTGGCAATGCGAAGACATAAACATAAAGAGCGTCTTTTAGGAGCCACTGCTGCCTCTCAGAGGGAGACAGGCCTTTCCCAGTTTAAGAGGCTTTCTCCCCACCTAATCTGCAGTAGTGAGTCCTAAAATCGGTTCCTGTCGCAATGACCAGTGCCTAGAATGCTTTATAAAACTGAGAGTCCAGCCCCAGGGGTCAGGGAGTCTGAAGTTTCAAAAACTACACAGGAGATAGTGTTGCAGACGAGGCTGGGCCCCTGTGTGAGCTGTGCCCACTGTGTGCAGCTTTGTGAGCTCTCGAGGAAACTGGGAGGATTAGGGTTTTGTATGTGAACCACATATTTCACTAAGGTCTGATTCCAGAACAGGGCTCTAGCCATTTCTTTTTTTTTTTTTTTTTTAGACGGAGTCTTGCTCTGTCGCCCAGGCTGGAGTGCAGTGGCTGGATCTCAGCTCACTGCAAGCTCCGCCTCCCGGGTTCACGCCATTCTCCCGCCTCAGCCTCCTGAGTAGCTGGGACCACAGGCGCCCGCCACCTCGCCCGGCTAATTTTTTGTATTTTTAGTAGAGACGGGGTTTCGCTGTGTTAGCCAGGATGGTCTCGATCTCCTGACCTCGTGATCCGCCCGTCTCGGCCTCCCAAAGTGCTGGGATTACAGGCTTGAGCCACCGCGCCCGGCCGGCTCTAGCCATTTCTGATTGGTTTCTGAAGGACGGAGGCTGCCTCTGAGACTCAGCAGGGCGTGGGGTAGCTGTTGCAAGAAAGTGTGATTTTAGGGAGGCTGCCCGCAGGTTGTCTCTCCAGATCTCTTACTCGTCTGTTTCAAGGATTTGACTTGAGATATATTTTGAGATATGTTGTTGTGGGGTGACTGGGGGCCGGTGGCGGGGGAGAGGGGTGTCAGCAGGCAAAGGAATGTTACCTTGGATGCTTCCACTGTTGCTGTTGTTAGCAGCCACAGCAGCTCTCACTTACAGCGGGCGCTGTTCTAAACCCGTAGCAGCTGTCCTCCCATAGCGCTGCGGGACTGTGGAGAGACAGGTGCCATCCTCTTTTTTTTTTAAGATGAAGTAGGTTGGGAGCGGTGGCTCACGCCTGTAATCCCAGCCCTTTGGGAAGTTAAGGCAGGCAGATGGCTTGAGCCCAGGAGTTCGAGACTAGCCTGGGCAACACAGGAAGACCCTGTCTCTAGCTAAATAAATAAATAAGCTGAGTGTGATGGCACACGCTTGTAGTCCCAGCTAAATGGGAGGCTGAGGCGGGAGGATCACTTGAGCTCAGGAGGTCGAGGCTTCAGTGAGCTGTGATCACATCACTGCACTCAGAGCAAGACCCTGTCTCAGAAAAAATGTAAAAAAAGATGAAGAAGCTGAACTTCATGGAGGTCTGCTTAGGGATCCACATCTCAGATGCTTTTGGTCAATGGGAATAAGTGGGGCCCTGGAGGAAGACATTAGAACATGGTGGGGGCTGGGTTTAGCTGGACAGTGCCTGCCTCATCCGCTGGGGGTCACTGTGACTCAGCTCCTGCTGATTCTGGACATATGAGACTGTGGCCCAATGTCACCTTAGCTAACAATTTTTCAAAAGTAACTGGACATACAACCTTGTGTAGAAATAATCTGGCAGGGCGTGGTGGCTCACACCTGTAATCCCAGCACTTTGGGAGGCTGAGGTGGGCGGATTATGAGGTCAGGAGGTCGAAACCTGCATGGCCAATATGATGAAACTCTTTCTCTACTAGAAATACAAAAATTAGCGTGGTGGTGCATGCTTGTAATCCCAGCTACTTGGGAAGCTAAGGCATAAGAATCGCTTGAACCCAGGAGGTGAAGGTTTTAGTAGTGAGCCAAGATCATGCCACTGCACTCCAGCCTGGGCAACACAGTGAAACTCCATCTAATATATACACACAAACACGCGCGCGCGCGAAAGAAATGTCATAATCCGTAAATGTTGGCAAACAATTTTTTCAAATGAGCCAAACACTGCGTAGGACTGGGTGAAGTGGTGTGCGTCTCAGCTACTAGGGAGGTTGAAGCGGGAGGATCACTTGCGGCCAGTAGTTTGAGGCTACACTGAGCTGCAATCGTGCCTGTGAACAGCTACTGCACTACAGCCTGGGCAACACAGCGAGACCTCTCTCAAAAACAAAAACAGAACAAAACACTGTATAGAGCAAGCAAGTGGGTCTAAGAGTCAACTTTAGTCCACAAGGTGCTGGTTTGAAACAGTATTAGATTAGTTTGTTTTCACATTGCTATAAGGAAATACCTGAGACTCAGTAATTTATAAAGGAAAGAGGTATAACTGACTCAGTTCTGCGTGGCGGGGAGGCCTCAGGAAACTTACATGGCGGAAGGCGCCTCTTCACATGGCAGCAGGAGAGAGAATGAGTGCCAGCAGGGGAAATGCCAGATGCTTATAAAACCATTAGATCTTGTGAGAACTCACTCTCTATCATGGGAACAGCATGGGGGAACCGCCCCCATGATTCAGTGACCTCCCACCAGATCCCTCCTATGACAAAAGGAGATTATGGGGATTGCAATTCGAGATTTGGGGCTGGGCGCAGTGGTTCACACCTGGAATCCCAGCACTTTGGGAAACCGAACTCCTGAGGTCAGGAGTTTGAGATCAGCCTGGCCAACACAGTGAAACCCCATCTCTACTAAAAGTACAAAATTAGCCAGGTGAGGTGGCGCATGCCTGCAATCCCAGCTACTCGGGAGGCTGAGGTCTGAGAATCGCTTGAACCCGGAAGGCAGAGGTTGCAGTGAGCCACGATCATGCCACTGCACTCCAGCCTGGGCAACAGAGCAAGACTCTGTCTCAAAAAAAAAAAAAAAAAAAAAAAAAGAAAAAAAAAGATCTTGTATTCATTCTGCAGGCACTGGGGTGGAAACCATAGGAGTCAGCATGGAGGAGACAGACGCACTGTAGGGTCTCAGGGCACTCACAGTCAATGTCAACAGTGTGGCCCATGTTCTGAGGGGCACCCTTCCTTGGGGCATGACAGAACACTTCCCATAGGAGGCGGCGGAGGTCTGCTGGGTGTTGTGTTCAGTTTCTGGGGCTGCTGTGATGAAGTGCTGCAAACCGAGTGGCTTACAACAACCCAGCTGTGTTCTTTCACAGTTCTTGAGGCTGGAAGTCTAACATCAAGCTGTCAGCCGGGCCCGTGCTCCTTCTGAAAGCTTCAGGGGAGGATCTTTGCCCCCTCCTAGCTTCTGGGGTTGCCGGCAATCCTTAGTGTTTCTTGGCTTGTAAATGCATCACTGCAATCTCTGCCTCCGTTGCCATGTGGCATTTTTGCTGTGTGGCTGTCTGTCTTTCCCCCTCTTAAGTTCACCAGTCATATGGCAGTAGGGTGGGCCTTTAATCCTCATACTCCAGTTTGACCTCATCTTAACTTGTTTCCACCTGAAAAGACTATTTCCAAGTAAGGCCACATTCAGAGGCACCAGGAGTCAGGATTTGAACATATCTTTTTTTTTTTGAGAAGGACTCTTGCTGTGTCCCCCAGGCTGGAGTGCAGTGGCGCGATCTTGGCTCACTGCAAGCTCCGCCTCCCAGGTTCACACCATTCTCCTGCCTCAGCCTCCCTAGCGGCTGGGACTACGGGCGCCTGCCACCACGCCTAGCTAATTTTTTCTGTTTTTAGTAGAGACAGGGTTTCACCGTGTTTGCCAGGATGGTCTTGATCTCCTGACCTCATGATCTGCCTGCCTTGGCCTCCCAAAATGCAGGGATTACAGGCGTGAGCCACTGCGCCCGGCCGTGAACATGTCTTTTGTGGGGGCACATAATTCAACCACAATGTGTACAGTAGGTAGGTGACTGTTCCAGGTAGAGGGAACAGCAGGTGCAAAGGCCCAAAGGCAGGAGGGCACTGGTGTGTTCCAGGAAGTAAAAGAAATTCAGCACAGCTGGAGTGGAGTGGCAAGGAGGTGCAGCTGAGGTGGCTCATGCTGGACCTTACAGGCCAGTTGGGAGGGTCAGGATAGGCCAGGCTACAGTTTGGAGGAAAAAAAAAAAATCCCAAATCTCAGTGCCAGACCCAGTACAGGTTCATTTTCAGCTTGTGTCAAATCTGATGTGGGCTGAACAGCTCTTCTCCATAAGGTAGCTCAGCCATATAGAACACATGGTCGCGGGGGGGAGGGAAGTCTGGAAAAGGCCCCCAGTCTCCATCGCCCCAGCCTGAAAGGGACTCCTCCACTCATAGACCACACAGCAAGGGAAGCGGCAAGGCGGGGACACAGATTTTTGGGAGCCCCAGCTGTCTCTCCCACTCATATTCACCCGAAGTCAAGGCTAAGACTTCATCCTCACAGCACCGGGAAGTCAGCCAGGGTTTTCACACAGAGGTAGTGACGAGATGGGACTTGCATTTAAAATTTTTCCTTTTTTCACTGTAGCTCTCAGATCTTACGCCTTGTGTTTTAGAAAGATTCCTCTGGCGAGAGGACTCTCCTGAGGCAGGGGAGCTGGAGTTTGTCTGCTGGAGTGTGGGAAGTGGCTGCTGCGGGAGTTGGCCACAGCAGAGGCACAATATATTTGTAGTTAACTCATGCAACTTCCACCTTGCAGGCTCAGCCAAAAAACAAATGAAAAAAAAGAATGTGACAAAAATTAATTCATGTAATTAAAAAACGATCCAAAAGTATTTTGTGTATGTCCTTTCCTACACTGGAGATTGTCCACATTTTATGCATATATTCTGTATAGCCCAAACCCGGGGGGTGTGTACTCTATGGGCCTTTTAAGAGATTTTCAGGGGTAACTGAGCTCCTGGTTGACGAGAACCTCGCTGTCATGGAAGTGCCCTCTACTCAGGGTCTGTAACTGGACCTAATAACAAAAGTAGGGAGGCCTGTGTCAAAAGGACTTCCTACTGTTTCCCAAACAGTGTGGTGCCTTGCCTCTGGCAGAAACACCCTTGGATACAATATGAAGGCTTTATTTCTTTTATTTTATTTTATTTTTTTGAGACAAAGTCTCGCTCTGTCACCCAGGCTGAAGTGCAGTGGCGCAATCTCTGCTCACTGCAAGCTCCGCCTCCTGAGTTCACATCATTCTCCTGCCTCAGCCTTCTGAGTAGCTGGGACTACAGGTGCCGCTCCCACGCCCGGCTAATTTT
The DNA here is from genome assembly GCF_002776525.5 of Piliocolobus tephrosceles. NCBI lineage: Eukaryota > Metazoa > Chordata > Mammalia > Primates > Cercopithecidae > Piliocolobus > Piliocolobus tephrosceles. Next base: position 112,669,593 of record NC_045437.1, on the reverse strand, counting down.
TTGTATTTTTAGCAGAGACAGGGTTTCACCGTGTTAGCCAGGATGGTTTTGATCTCCTGACCTCGTGATGCACCCACCTCGGCTTCCCAAAGTGCTGGGATTACAGCCATGAGCCACTGTGCTCGGTCCGGCATTTTTTATTTTTTGCTGAGTCTGACCCCTACCTGCCTGCAGTTCTTTCTAGTTTATGAAGTATTTTTTAAGCCATTACATTATTTGAGCTTCAGGATTATTTATTTATTTATTTTGAGACAGAGTCTTGCTGTGTCACCCAGGCTGGAGTGTAGTGGTGCGATCTCAGCTCACTGCAACCTCCACCTCCCAGGTGGGAGGTTGTGCCTCAGCCTCCCGAGTAGCTGGGACTACAGGCCTGGGCCACCATGCCCAGACATTTTTTTGTATTTTAGGTAGAGATGAGGTTTCACTATGTTGCCCAGGCTGGTCTCAAATTCCTGGCCTCATGGGATTCTCCTGCCTTGGCTTCCCAAAGTGGTGGGATTACAGGCGTGAGCCACCACGCCCAGCTGAGCCTCAGATCTCCTTTTGGAGATCTAATTTAGATCAAGGAACTCAGAAGGTCAGACATACTTGTCCCACAGTAGCCAGGAGACCTGGAAACAAGCCCCAATGTGGAGTTGGACATGTTGGTTTTGTGGCCACAGTTTTAGCTGTGGTTTCAGTGTTCTTGTGTATAAAATACGGGTAACTGCACAAAGCTATTTTGAAGCTCCAATAAAGCAAGGTTGGTGAAAGCATTTTGTAAACTGCTAAGCGCTGCCCAAATGTTGTGTCCTCAGACTTTACCCGTCACTGAAAGTGTTCGAGTCGTGCTAAAGGAATCCAGGTGGAAGATAAGGGAATTTGTGCCTGCAGTAATGTCCTTGGGGTGCACCTACACTATTTGACTTTGAACTTAATTTCCTGAATTACCTTCACTGCTTGGGGAGCTGTGCCCATCATCTCCTGCAGCTCACAGCCCTGGCCCTCATTTCTGTGGGTTGGCAAGGGCGGGGGTGGAGGTGGGGTGAGCAGTTTGTTAGAGACCTCCCTGAAAGCCTTGCTGCCAGATCTCAGTGACATGAGTAAGGTTGTGTGGAAATATGTGACTTCCTGTTATGGAATCTAGCCTGGGAGAGTGAAGAGTGGCCTTGGGTGAACCAGAGGGCACTTGCTTGCCTGGGTATGGGTATCCCAGCTCCACCTGATTGTTACCTTAGGGGAATGCCGTGTCGTGTGAGCTAAATCTTCACTTTCCTAGAGAAGTCTGAAGTCCATGTATTTTCATCTTTCATCCTCAGGGCAACTCCACTGCCCGGGTGGAGTTAGTGCCTGAGTTGGTTGTGGAGCTTTGGGCCGCTCTTGACTTCAGTTTTCTCATTTAAAATTGGTGATCCACCTGAGGTCAGGAGTTTGCAACCAGCCTGGTCAACATGGTGAAACCCCGTCTCTGCTAAAAATACAAAAATTAGTTGGGCGTGGTGAAGTGCATCTGTAGTCCCAGCTACTCAGGAGGCTGAGGCAGGAGAATCACTGGAACCCGGGAGGCGGAGATTGCAGTGAGCCGAGATTGTGCCACTGCACTCCAGCCTGGGTGACAGAGCGAGACCCCTGTCTCAAAAAAAAAAAAAAAAAAAAAAATTGGTGATCCAGCTGGGCAACATAGGGAGACCCTGTGTTTACAAAAAATTCACCTGGCATGGGGGCCACACTTGTGGTTCCAGCTATTTGGGAGGCTGAAGCAGGAGGCTCAATTGAGCCCGGGAGGTTGAAGCTGCAGTGAGCCGTGTTGGTGCCACTGGACTCCAGCCTGGGTTACAGAGCAAAACCTTGTGTCAAAAAATAAAATACTAAAAATAAAATAAAATTGGGGACGGTACCACCTTACTGGGTTGTTAAGACACAGTAAAGAAAATGGAATGCCCAGTCCACCACACTGGTCCTGGCTGCAGGAATCCACTGGAAACGCTAGTTCCTTGAGTTCTGGGTTGCAATTTGGTAACCTGCAGGTTTGGAGGTTGTAATCTTGCTTGCCTTGGGGCCTGCCACCCATATGATTAAAAGGAATAATGGGATTACCCAGGCCTTTAAAGTTTTGTGGTCAAGGAGATAATATAAAGGAGTTTTGTGTATTAGGAAGAGAACAATGCCCCCACCCTGTCCTTTACCTCGTGAGTTCACGAGTGGTGTATTTCTTTAAAAAAAAAAAAAAAGGCCGGACGCAGTGGCTCTCCCCTGTAATCCCAGAACTTTGGGAGGCGGGATTGGTGGATCCCTGAGACGGGTGGATCACCTGAGGTCAGGATTTCAAGATGGGCATGGCCAACATGGTGAAACCCCGTCTCTACTAAAAAAATACAAAAAATTAGCCGGGGGTGGTGGCGGGCGCCTGTAATCCCAGCTACTCGGGAGGCTGAGACAGGAGAATCGCTTGAACCCGGGAGGCGGAGGTTGCGGTGAGCCGAGATCGCGCCATTGCATTCCAGCCTGGGCGACAAGAGTGAAATTCTGCCTCAGAGGAAAAAAAAAAAAAGTTTCAACAAAAATAAATGGCGCCGAGCTAGGTGGCTTAGCCTGTGATCCCAGCACTGTGGGAGGCCGTGGCGGGCAGATATCTTGAGTTCAGCATTTGAGACCAGCCTGGGCGACAAGGCAAGAGCCCTGTCTCGAAACACAGGACGGGCGCGGCGGCTGCGTGTAATCCCAGCACTTTGGGAGGCCGAGGCGGGTGGATCACCTGAAGTTAGGAGTTCAAGACCATCCTGGGCAACATGCCGAATCTCCATCTCTACTAAAAGTACAAAAATTAGCCGAGGGTGGTGGCGGGCGCCTGTAATCCCAGCTACTCGGGACGCTGAGGCGACAGAATCGCTTGAACCCGGGGCGGGGGGAGGTTGCAGTGAGCCGAGATTGCCTCCAGCCTAGGCGACAAGAGCAAGATTCCATCTTAAAAAAAAAAAGAAGAAGAAGAAAAGGAGAGACAAACGATTTAAAGGAAAAAATTTAAGTAAACAAAAGTACAAATGCGATGTCAATCGTTAAGGTGGTGCTAGGGGACCGAGGATCGGGAAACACCAAGGTCTCACAGTCCCTGCAGGGCATCTCTGGGGGAGGCGACGGGCAAGGCGCGAGCCCAGGGCTTGGAGGGCACCAAGGTCCAGGGGGATGGCGGGTTCAGCCCCCTCCCTCCGACCCGTGCTGAGGACTTTGCAGGACCCCACTCTCCCAACCTCGGAAGCTCGGGTTCTGCCACTTCCAGCCACGCGTCCTTGGACTGCGAAACTTTCTCCAGCCCAGTTTCCTCTTTTGGGACATGGGGAGGGGGAGGCTGCCAATGCTGGGATGGAGTGCTCGAGAGCAAGGGACTAGGGCCTCGACGAGCTTACAGTCCGGTTAGGCCCTCCCACCGCTGTGCTGTGGCTGCTCGCCCCCCAGGACCCGGCGCCGGTGCCGTCCGGCCCGGCTGCGGGAGCCCTCCGTACGGGCCGTAGTGGCGCGGGTTCTAAAATGAGGACAAAGTCCGCCCGGGTCTAGAGCGCGCGCGCCGTCGCGGCCAATAGGACGTTGACGCTAGGTTGAGTGACGGACGTGAGCAGCCAATGAGTGTGCACTTTGTTGCGACGTGGTCCCCGGCTCCGGCATTATAAAGGGCGCCACGAGTCGGCATTGTCAGGCGGCGGCACCGCGCGGGAGGTGTCTTGGTTGTGTCCGTTGGTTCCCGTGCGGCGGCGGCCAAGGAGGAGGAGACACAGTTGGAGCAGCTCCGTGGGCTGACTGGGGCGAGGCCTCAGCAGCGCGAGCTTGAGTGCGGCCGAGCCCGCGGCGCCTTCCCCGGCTGGTGGGGACAAGCGGGCCACGCGGCGTCATCGGCGGCGAGGTGAGCGGCGGCCGGCGGGCGGGAGCTCTGGCGGGAGCCGCGCCGGCCTGACGCGCTGTCGCCGCTGGTTGCAGGAGCCGCCGCGCCTAGGCCTAGCATGTCGGAAGCGGGCGAGGAGCAGCCCATGGAGACGACGGGCGCCACCGAGAACGGACATGAGGCCGCCCCTGAAGGCGAGTCCCCGGCCGGGGCTGGCACGGGCGCCACGGCGGGGACTGGAGGCGCGACCGCGGCGCCCCCGAGCGGGAATCAGAACGGCGCCGAGGGCGACCAGATCAACGCCAGCAAGAACGAGGAGGACGCGGGGTAGGTGCGGGCGCGGGCGGACGGGGGCGCCGCCTTTGTTCCAGAGCCGCCTTTTGTTGGCGCCACGCGGCGGGGGGAGGGGCGGCGGCCTGGCCCGGGTCGGGGCCGGTGCGGCCCGCGGACTGTCGCCGCTGCGTTCGCGGGCGGGCCTGGCGCTGCCACTCGCGCTGGAGTTTGCAGGAGTTTGTTGGGTCAACTTTGGCGCCGCCCGGGGGCCGTTTGTGCGCTGCCGGGGCCGGAGCCGGCGCAGGGGCGGGCGGATAGCCCGGAAGAGGGAAAGCGCTCGGACCCGGGGCCCGGCGGCGTCTCGGGCTGCGCCGGGGCTGCGTGGGCGGAGTTGGCGCGAGCCGGGGCCCAGGCCTCCCTCCTCCGCCTTTCCCGGGGGCGGAGTCACGGTCTGAACCCTGGGCGGGCTTGGCTCCCGGAAGCCTCGAGTTCCTTGAAAAGAGTTTTCAGGAGGTGGTGAAGACGCTGGCCCTTTGATACATGGTTGTAGATAACAAATGAATTTCCAGTTGTGAGTAGTTAGGGCCCATGTCCCTGGTGAGGTGGTCCTTTCTTTGCTTCTCACAGCCTGGGGCTGCAGAGCCTTGTTAAGCTTCGTTAGGGTCATGGTTGAATTGAACTTGGAGGGTAGTGGAAATTTAACATCCTTCTAAGATGCACCTTGCAGACTCTAAGGGTAGCTGTAGACTTTGTGAGAGCTTTGCCAGGGCCAGTCCTTTCCAAAATCACAGCTTGCTTATAAGACTTGTTGCCATGTGTCTCACCCTACCATTTCAGAAAAATGTTCGTTGGTGGCCTGAGCTGGGATACTAGCAAAAAAGATTTAAAAGACTATTTTACTAAATTTGGAGAGGTCGTTGACTGTACAATAAAAATGGATCCCAACACTGGACGGTCAAGAGGGTTCGGGTTTATCCTGTTCAAAGATGCAGCCAGTGTGGAGAAGGTAAGCTGGGTGCTGGATTTCAGCAGTCTCAGTGGAAACGATTTGAATTCTAAGAGGACACCTTTCTTACAGCATGACTAGTTTGTGTGTTCTGCATGTGGTTGAGTGCTTTGGGCAAAGCCAGAGGTTATGTTCCGGTTTTTGAGGGGATGAAAATACAAATTAAGCTGGGAGTGAGAGTATGTGCTGGAGTGGTTCGGGAAGATTATAGTTGACATTCATTACCTTTTATGTGCCTATTCTGGGCACTGTGCTAAACATCTGGGAGGATTACAAGAGAGTCCAAGATTGCTATGGTAGGCTGTTAGCCCCATTTTACAGGACAAAAACCAAATCCCTGAGGTTCAGACATTTAAGTAGAAGAGGTCACAGCTAGTAGGGAGTGGAGCGAGAACTTCATCCCCTGCAGCCCATCTTCAGCCTGTGCTGAGTCCCTGCTGTGCTTCTGGAGATGGGCCTCACACTGGGACTGCTTGGGCAGAAAGAGCATGATCAAAGGCTTAAGGGTGAGGACTGCTTTCTAGGTGTCGAGGTAAGCCAGCTGTACTTGAGGTTTGAAGAAGATTGGGTTGGGAAGTTAAGCTGGGGTAGAATTTGGAGGGGGTGAAACACATTTTTGTATCTGGGCTGGTGTCTTCATGGCTTAGAGAGAAGGGCCTTGTCTGGCTCATGCTGCTGAGTCAGCCTGACCCCTTTCTGTTGGAACAGGTCCTAGACCAGAAGGAGCACAGGCTGGATGGCCGTGTCATTGACCCTAAAAAGGCCATGGCTATGAAGAAGGACCCGGTGAAGAAAATCTTCGTTGGGGGTCTGAATCCTGAAGCCACTGAGGAAAAGATCAGGGAGTACTTTGGCGAGTTTGGGGAGGTGAGTGTGGCCCTGGGAGTAGCCCATCAGCTGCCCTAAGGCTGCCTTCTTTCTGGTCCTTGGTATCCGTGGCTGAGTAGACCCTCCCAGGCAGGGCTTATTTTTCACCCTCTGCCTTCAGTGGGGTCTTTTCTCCTGTGAGTCCCCTATACGCTCTGGGGTAGAGAGGTATTGAGCCTGAGTTTGCCTATGCTTTTTGCAGATTGAGGCCATTGAACTTCCAATGGATCCAAAGTTGAACAAAAGACGAGGTTTTGTGTTTATCACCTTTAAAGAAGAAGAACCTGTGAAGAAGGTTCTGGAGAAAAAGTTCCATACCATCAGTGGAAGCAAGGTAAGGCGTCCCCAACTCTGCTTGGCCTCCTGTGCTGCTGGAGAGCTGGCCCTTAGAGGAGTGGGGGTTAGAGGTTGGGCCATGGTGCAGGAGCTCTCCAGGTTGGTTAGACCTTACTATTTATTTCTCTGAAGCGTATGCTGCCCTGATTGGGGCAGTGTTCTGATCCTTCAAAGACTTCCCAGGCTGGGAGGGCTGCCAGTAAACAAACACAGGATGTGAGGGAGGCAGGAGAAGGTGGCCTCTGAATAGAGTAGGTTGAGTAGCCTCTTTAGTTCGTCATTTAAAGCTAGAGGTGACAGTGTTCTAGATTTTTGAGTCCAGGGTGTATGAAGCCTGCAGTTAAGGTCTCAGAAGATCCTAGAACTTCTGCAACTCACTGATTTTCCTCTGTGTTGAAGTTTTTCTTGCTCCAGAGCCTTTCTACCTCCTTCTACAACCAAATCTTTGTCCACTTCCATCCGCTTTGGCGCTTTGAGCTTTTTTTTTTTTTTTTTTGCTTTGAGACAGGGTCTTGCTTTGTTCAGGCTGGGGTGCGGTAACACTATCATGGCTCACTGCAACCTTGACCTGGGTGCAAGGGATCTTCCATTCTCAGTCTCTCAAGTAGCTGGGACCACAGACATGCACCACCATGCCTGGCTCATATTTTCTTTTCTTTTTTTTTTTTGAGACGGAGTCTTGCTCAGTCGCCCAGGCTGGAATGCAGTGGCACGATCTCAGCTCACTGCAAGCTCCACCTCCCGGGTTCATGCCATTCTCCTGCCTCAGCCTCCCGAGTAGCTGGGACTACAGGTGCCCACCACCATGACCAGCTAACTTTTTTGTATTTTTAGTAGAGACTGGGTTTCGCCGTGTTAGCCAGGATGGTCTCCATCTCCTGACCTTGTGATCTGTCTCCCAAAATGCTGGGATTACAGGCTTGAGGCACCGCGCCCGGTATTGTATTTTTTTTTTAAAGCCTGGTCTCACTATGTTGTCTGAGCTCAAGCCTCAGGCTTGTAAACTGTTGGGATTACAGGCGTGAACTGCCTCATTTGGTCTTCTGGGCACCTCTTTAAGTCAACCCTATATCCAGGCAAAAATCCTTCCAATATCTCCCAGGGTCCTGGCCAGCTTAAATCCAGGGTCGGTTGTGCTTTCAAATGAGTGGAATCATGTGCAGAGACGTGTAGCTCTTCCTCCCTCCTGAACTCTGGTCAGGGAAAGGGTAGTTCACGCTTCAAAGTTGGCAGTTGGGAGTTGTGGGTGCGGCCTGCAGTGGCAGGGTGTGGCAGGCTCTGTTTCTGAGCAGGAGTTGGCAGCCAGATAAGGTAGGACAGGTGGAGCTCCTGGAAGTCTCTGTCCTGGCTGGGAGTTTGGGAAGATTGGATTAGGATAGTCTTAAATTTTCTATAAAGCGATAGTCTTTGAGGCAGTTAAGGGAGGCATTGGTTATTACTCCATTGGACAGTGATGAAGAGGCCTTTTTCTCTATGTGCCATAATGGGAAATGGGGTGAGAAGAGCCTCTAAGGCAAAGTTGAAGTGAAACTACTGGTGGTGAGTCTTAGGAGTAAGTATATTTAGTTGGTTGTATTCAGTATTTTTAATTCAGTAGGATAGAATATATCAGATTGCATTATTTTGCCGATTAAAAGTATGACTGTATGGGGACACTGTAAAATGTACTATTTTTAATGGGGGTGCGTGTCAGGATTTTCTTTAGAAGTACACTGGTCTGGTCTAACTTATTTAAGCAGGAGCATTGAAAGTACCCCAGCCTACCCCATCCCACCCTCAGTGGACAAAAAGGAAATTGACTGACTTGAGGGGATGCAGACATCTGGGTCATCCCAACAGACCAGTGGTTAGGAGGAGGGGGGTGGGTAGCATTATGGCCTCAGGCAGGCCCCCCACCCTGAGCCTCTGAATGCTGACTTTATCTGTAAGAGGGAGGTCAGGGTCGCCTTCTCAATAGCATGTATTTGAATGAGATGAGTTTCTTCTGTAAAGAGAAAAAGATGTTAAAACCTCATTGTCTAAGGCCCCTCATCTGAGAAGTCTTGTCTGACCCTGTAGCCCAGTAGGACCAAGGTGTGATGCCTGCTCCCAGCCTGTCCTCTGCTCCCCTGGGCTGCAGTTGGCCCAGTTGCCTGCCTCCATTAGACATGGAGTTGCCCTGGGACTGAGATGCCCATCTCCATTGCATTCTGTGGGAAGGGTTCTCTGCTGGAAGGCCCGTGGTTTTAGTTGGGATTCCATGAGCTTTGTTTAGCTCAGAGGTGACCTCCCACACTAGCATTTTTTGTTTTTGAGCAAATGGACCTGATCCACCATCTGATGTTTGTTGCAGTGAAGATCTTTGTGCAGTCACTGCCCTGTGTCCTACTCGCCTGACCACTGTCCTCTTGGCTTTTAGTGTGAGATCAAGGTGGCCCAGCCCAAAGAAGTCTATCAGCAGCAGCAGTATGGCTCTGGGGGCCGTGGAAACCGCAACCGAGGGAACCGAGGCAGTGGAGGTGGCGGTGGAGGTGGAGGTGAGTGGAACCTGGATGAAGATGGGTCCTGTTTCCCTGCCTACATGGAGCCTTCCAAACCTGTTTTGGGGCTCCCTCTGGTGCTGTGCAGCAGGGGTGGGCAGACTGTGTGAGGTGGGGGACGAGCAGGAATAGGAGTGGCTCTGGGTCAGGGCTGTGTGCTTGAGGCTGTTGCTGCTGCTGCTGCCCCTTGGAATGGCTTGGGTGCCCAGGGCAGAGAGAGCATTTATGTTATACTCTGGGGGAGGGGACATGATGGGTGTCTTGGCTTTGTGGATGTCCTGAGTCTGGTATACCTGTGAGCAGGTAGGCAGAAGGGTGGGTAGGGCAGAGCTGTGCCAGGCATTTATCCCCTTCCATCCCAGGCCCCTCTGACTCCAAAGCCTGAACTGCATCTTTTTAAAGGTCAAGCTGCCAAGGAGAGTGGGAGTGATCAGAGAGTGAGTGAGTGAGTGAGCTGCCTTGTTTGCCCCAAGTAAAGCTAGTGTCCTGGTCTCTGGTCCTCTGCTTGGGTCTCTCAGATGCAGGGTTGGGCCCAGGGCCCTGTACACCAGAACAGCAGCCCCTTGGCTTCTGCCCGAGTTGCCATAGTAACCCTGCCACCCAAAGGGCAGGATTTCCTCCATCCTAGCTCCTGCGTATGCTAAATGGTCCACGGGCCCCTGTGCCCTGCTCCCCCCACAGGTCAGAGTCAGAGTTGGAATCAGGGCTACGGCAACTACTGGAACCAGGGCTACGGCTACCAGCAGGGCTACGGGCCTGGCTATGGCGGCTACGACTACTCGCCCTATGGCTATTACGGCTACGGCCCCGGCTACGACTACAGTAAGTAGGAGAGAGGGAGGCCCCATCCGCTCACCCACCCCCAGGGGAGGCAGGACAGACAGTGCAGGAGCCACTGGCAGCAGGGGCTTTGGAGTCAGACAGGCCTGGCTCAGCCATGGGAGCTACTCAGTTTTGAGCCTTAGACTTCCGGGTCTTAGTAACATGAGGAAGGCAATCTCTGCTGTCACAGGGCTGGTGAGGATCCTGCGAAGATGCGTATCAAGCGCGTGGCACAAGGCAAATGCTTGTAAATAGTAGCTGCTATGGTTGTTCTCATCCCTAGGTCAGGGTAGTACAAACTACGGCAAGAGCCAGCGACGTGGTGGCCATCAGAATAACTACAAGCCATACTGAGGCGGCAGCAGGAGCGACCAACTGACCGCACACATGCTTTGTTTGGATATGGAGTGAACACAATTATGTACCAAATTTAACTTGGCAAACTTTCTATGGCCTGTCCCATGTGCATCTTATTTAAAATTTCCCCCATGGAAATCACTCTCCTGTTTACTATTTCCAGAGCTCTAGTTGTTTAGGCAGCGTGTGGTGTCTGAGAGGCCAGAGTGCCAATATGGGCTGATTTTTATTACCAGGTCCCCCAGAACCAGGTGGGAGGCTCTGCTTCCTGCTGCCGCTCTGCAGCCTGGACCTGTGGACCCTGGTTGTAAAGAGTAAATTGTATCTTAGGAAACCAGTGTCACCTTTTTTTCACCTTTTAATTTTATATTATTTGTGTCATACATTTCCTGTAATGGAAGTGTTAATTTTACTGTACTTTTTGGTACCTTTTGGGAATCTAATGTATTGTAAGGTATTTTACACGTGTCCTGATTTTGCCACAACCTGGATATTGAAGCTATCCAAGCTTTTGAAATAAAATTTAAAAACCCCCAAGCCTGGGTGAGTGTGGGATATGCTGTGTGAGACCTCTTGCTCAGGGTGGGGGGTGCCAGGTGCCCTGAATTTTGGGCTTTCTTCTGCAGGAGGCCCAGTTGTGGGGGTGTCCTTTAAGGACTGCCCTGCTTAGGACTGAGCCCTCTTTAAAGAAAGGAATAAGGTCTATGGGGAGTGAGGATGGGGCAGGGAGGGCTCACATCCCCAGCAGGTATGTCCCCTCCTGGGACACCTTAGAACACCAACCTTGGCTGATTGAGGAATGAAAATCGATTCTTTACACACTAGGGCAGTGCCAGGGCCAGCTGAATTGGGGCACAATAGTGCCCCTCCTGGCTGGTGAAGAAAAGCCTGCTCTGGTAGGGGATGTTTACTGGCTGGATTGGAGCCCAACTCCAGGTCTAGCATTTGGGGCATACGACTAGGTGGTTACAAGAGGCAAGGGTGGGTTGTGGGTTGGGGTTCCACATGGATACAGCCCCATAGGTTTCAAGGGGGGACATAGCTGTTCTGCCCTCAAGTGCAAGCTAAGCATTGGAGATTTTCCAGTGTTGAAGAAACTAACCTTTCGGAAGGAGCATTAACCAGAACAAAAAATGTCTTAAGAAAAAAAAAAAGGCTGTTTTCCAAGGCTGCTTGCTGCTGATGGTAAGGAACCCGCTTTGCATCTCCCAAGAGCAAGAAGCAAGGCCCACTCACCTGGAGTACACTTAGGCAGAGCAGGGCTAGCTTAGAGCTGGAGCCTCAGCGTCTCGCAACTTTGCACCTTCTCTTCCATGTCTGAAAAAGACCACAAAGCCACACCGACTCAGTCACCTTTCTCTGCTGAAGATTCCCTGTGACTTAAGTGTCCAAACTGGAGGACAGTTTAGAGATTGGGCCCTCTGGCTATCCACACCCATGTCCCATTCCCCAAAGGAGTGGCAGCAGTTTCCTGAAAAGCACAAAGCCAGCCCTCAGTTCCTCTGAGATTTCTAGTCTCTGTCCAGGATCCCTAAGCCTGTTCTGTGGCCAGCCTTTGCTCCCCACAAACACTCCTTTTCGTCAGATCCCTACCGCTTCCAATTTGTGTCCAGCAGTGATGGGCCTCTGCCCCCAGCTCCAGAGCCCTGGGATTAGGCATGCCTGTGGGTAGCAGTGATCACCCAGAGGTAGGAGGGCATAGGTTGCTTGGCTGACAGCTCTGATCTCTACTGTGAGATGCAACTTTGCCTATGTGGGGTCTCACTGAGCTATAAATGGCCACACAGCCATGAGATTTCCTTGTAAGTGGATTTAGGGGGGACTCTGGGTTGACCACGACCATCCTAGGTGATGGGGAATGTGGGGTAGAATTTCATTTTGCGTCCAGTCTCTGGTACAAATCTTTCAGCCACCCAGCAGCCTCATGTGACCTGCCTCGTACAGAATGAAATGATTGCCATCTCTACATTCTAGGCTGGCGGTAATGGGGTCTCAACTCCCACTGTAGTTCTTATGGCCTGTTTCTCAGGCCCACCACTGATTTGCCCTGCGTACATCTGATGCCTGCCGAGGCAGGCTGGGTGGTGGCTCAGCTCCCACCTGCTTGACAGCCCAGGAAGCGCTCTTAGGCACAGGCAGGAATAGGAGCAGATTGGGCATGAAAGACCCTCTCTGTTGCTCCCTGCACTGTCCAGAGGACACGTACCTCTGCTCTTGGACTCTTGTCCCCTCCCTGTTCCATGCTAGGAGGCTCTAGTTGCTGGCTTCAGGCTGGGTTCTAGAGACATGGCCAAACTCAGGCTTCAAGCTCACCAGTCAGAATGGCATCCAGCTTTGCCACCACCTGCCGTGCATTGTCCAGGCTGAAGCACATTGGGGGTTTAAACTTCAGGATGTTCCTCCCAGGGCCATCAGTGCTCAGCAAAACGTAGTTCTCCTTCAGCCTGTGAGGACAGGACACCCCTTCACGTGGCCTTCAAGGCCTTCCTGGCCTTCCTCAGCCTGGCCTTGGCCTCACGTCCAGTGCTCCGGCCACACTGCCTTCAGAGCCTTCCATGGGCCAGTTCCTGCCAGACACTACCGGTCACCCCTACCAAGGTCCTGTGCATCTGGCCCACAGCAGCCCCTGCTTGGGGTGCACTGCACCTGGTCCTGAGCCTGCTGCCCCCCAGAACAGGCACCTTGTCTCACCTAACCCCTGGAGCCACAGTCGAAGCCAAGAATGAATGGCCACAGGGAAACAGCAGACTGCAACAAGAGTCCCTGCATTCTCTGGTTTTCTGTGTGGTTGACATGATGTGTATTGTTTTCTTATATAGATAATGCCCAACATTGCAGTTGGTGTAATGGGCCCCACATGTCCCTCACGAGCTTCAGGAATCTCCCTGGACTGTCCTCCGGGTTATCTTAAAATTCCAGTTGAAAATTTCCACCTCTTCTTAGGAAGATGGCTTTATCTTAGCATCGTTTATAGCTAATAATCACTTTTAGTCCACAGTCTAACCTCATCTTTGAGACGAGGGGTCTGCATGGTTGTGCTTATATTCTTTGATCCTTGTTCCCATTCTTTTGTAAACCCTTGTTATTTTTATTTCTTGGGGGTTGGGAGTCTACCTTCTGGTTTCATTTTCCTATCCCAGTCTTTCTGGCACTGACCATGGCCATGCCAGAAAGGACAGGGCTTGGACTTTGGAGTTAGACGGCCCTGGGGCCAGATTGAGCTCTTGCCACCTAGCAGGGTGACTGCAGGTGACTTACCCATTTCCTCACTGAACTGGAAAAGCACCCCCAGGGTACTGTGGGATGAAAGAGTAGGCTGAACTTGGGATCTGTTTCCTTCCATGCCACCCGACCATTCCGAATCCCTGAGACTCCTGGGAGCGGGGTGGGGGTAAGCTGGGGATGTGACTGACAGCAGAGAGAAGGCAGGGAGTAGGAAAGGCCAAGTTCAAACACAGCACAGAGAGATTTACATCAATACCATGCATGTCTCACACTTTGAATAAGGACACATCAAATACTAGAAGAGCTTTCCATGGTGGCAGTGGGGGAAGGGGGAGGCCTGGGGAATGGAGATAAAAGGGAATAATCATTAAACTAGAAGGAGAAGAAGTCCTGAGGCCTCAGGGTCCAAGTGAAAGGACAAGCAAGCCAGGGCAGTGGGACCGGTGGAGTCTGAGTTCTGAGACACCCCCCAGCCCAGCTTAGGAGCAGGAGTCCTGTCCATCCCAACCACCTGTCGCGCGGCATGGCAACCCTGAGTGGTGCTGCCACAGCTCCCTGGTGTGAATGAAGGTGCTTCCCTTCTCCAGGCCAAGGTGGTATTAGGGGTTCCTGGGTCTGAGTGCCCTGCTAGCTTGGGCATTCTAGGCAGAGGTGCTGCTCTGGTGGGAACAGCCTGTGTCTCATCTGCAGCCTTCGCAGTCAGGCACTGGGTACAGAACTGCTAACCACTTACCTCTGTCCTCAGCGGATAGCATCAGCTGTCTCCCCGCCCACCACCAACCCCGGCCCCAGCCCTCTTACCATCAAGTCTGTGGCCCAGAGTGCCGGGGGTACAGATGAGCCTCCTATCCACTAAGGGCCTCTGGCCCTGCAAAGAGGCACCTGTGGTGTCTCCTACTCCAGGAAGCAACTTGTTTCAAGAAGAAAATACCTTGACACCAAGTAGGCAGCCTCTTCAGTTGCTGGTGTCCTTGTGGCCTCATCTTTGATCAGATCCACACCAATGAAGAGCCCAACGCCCCTGCAGAGGAAGGTGATGACATCGCAGGAGGCCATGCCTGAGGGGCCAGGGTGCTCGCCTCACCCCGTCTGGGCTCCTACCTGTGCCTCCTGGGGAGGCTGAGCACAGGAGGCACCTTCAGAAGGTGGTGAGAATCGTTTCAGGGAATAACTGGGCTGGGAGGGATCTTTGGTGTGGACAGAGAGGCTTGGGGATAGCTAGGGGTCAGGTCATATCCTGGCTTTCTCCTCCCCGGGAGTGCCGTTTTGGGCAATAGCACCTCTCAGTGTCTCAGTTCCTCTTGAGAGCAGACATAACCCCACCATCCCAGGTTGTTAGGAGGTGAAGAAAATGGTACCACACTGGGCCCTGGCAGGTTGGTGGTGACTGCTGCCCCCAGAGCCTCACCTGACATCCCCGACGATGGGATGTTTGATTTTTTGCTGCCTGAGGAGCTCCATCAGGAAGCTGCCCACACTGGTGGCATGAGCCTGGAGCTGCTCCTTCTCCAGGACATTCAGGACGGCCAGCCCCACAGCGCAGGACACTGGGCTGCCCCCAAACTGAGTCAGGGACAAAGAACATGTCATATGCCCCAGCAGAGCGGGCCATGCCCAGAGTGAGGGTGAGGCAGAACTGCCACACATGTTCCAAGGCCAGTGGCAAGAGCACAGGCCCCAAAACCCTTAGGGCACACAGTCCTCAGCAGTAGTAAATGGGGTTCAACGGGGGCCCCCATGGGCTGTCCTGGCTTTCCAGGAGCTAATGTGACTGCAACCCAGGTCAGGTACCCTTGAAGTACAGTAGGAGCCCCTAGAAGATACAGAATCAGAAGAGAGGGTGTCCTGTTTTTTCCTACAGAGCTAGTCTTTACCAAGAGAGGCTTTAAGGCCCCATCTCCTGGGCCCAGACCCACAGCACTGGACTAGGCATTTCCTCCTTCAAGGAGGGTCAGTGCAGCACGCCAAGGCCTACCCAGGAAAAGCCACTTACACACCTGGAGGTCTTTGGCTCCTTTTCCTTGCCCACCCTGTCCTTATCCTGCAGGTATCTGAGTGGAGACCTGTTTTTTAGAGGATCACGAGCAAGGTATCTCCTGCAGACCATGTTTTTTGTTTTGTTTTTAAACTACGTCTTTAAAAACATCAGCTTTGTTGAGGTATAATTTCCATATACACTGTGCTTAAAGTATAAAGTTCAATGTGAGGTGACAAATGTATGTACCTGTGTAACCTCCCTCGCAGTGAAGTTACAGAACATTTTCATCACTTCCTTGTGCACCCATCCCACTACTGCTGGCCCCAGGCAACCACTGATCTGCTTTCTGTCACTATGAGATGACTACAGGGGGCTTTGAAAGGCTGTGACATATTCCTGGGAATCTAGAAGGCCATTCATATGCACAGGGATGTGCTCATGCCGAGTGCTGTGTGCATGCTCAGGAAAGATCTAGAAAGCCCTAAGCTCTCACCACTGGCTACCTTGAAGCTCTGCAGAATGAGGAAGTAAAGTCTAAGGCAGTTATAAGCTCTTGGCTGAGTTCCAGGTCATTAAGGCGATCTCATGGTTAGAGGACCACTGAGCTAATCAAGCAGAGACTACAGTGGCCACACATGACAGAGAACACACTTTACAGAATTGGTTCAGAAAAGGCACTACACCACCAGAAAAAACCACCATGGGGAGGGAAGAGAATATGATCTCCACAGTTGCCATATTACTTAAAATGTCTAGCTTTTAACACAATTCTGAAACATGCAAAGAAGCGTGGCCCAGACATGGGAGAAAAAAAGCAATCAATGCAAACTGTCCCTGAGGAAGCTGACACTAACCTTATTGGACAAAGACTTTAATCAGATGTTACAAATATGTTAGCTGGGTGCAGTGGCTCATGCCTGTAATCCCAGCACTCTGGGAGGCCAAGGTGGGTGGGTTGCCTAAGTTGAGGAGTTCGAGACCAGCCTGGCCTGGGCAGCACGGTGAAACTCCATCTCTACAAAAAATAAAAATAGCCAGGCATGGTGGCACATGTGTGTACTCCCAGCTGCTTGGGGGGTGAGGCAGGAGGATCGCTTGAGCTGGAGAGGTTGAAGCTGCAGTGAGCCAAGACTCCAGCCTGGGCGACAGAGCAAGCCCTTGTCTCCAAACGAGCAAACAGAAACAACCCCAAAACCAAGTATGTTAAGAGAACTAAAGGAAACTATACCTAAAAGATTGAAAGCAAAGCATGAAAATGATGTCTTACCAGAGTCTAATGATAAAGAGATAAATTATTATTATTATTATTTTTTGAGACGGAGTCTTGCTCTGTCGCCTGGGCTGGAGTGCGGTGGCCGGATCTCAGCTCACTGCAAGCTCCGCCTCCCGGGTTTACGCCATTCTCCTGCCTCAGCCTCCCGAGTAGCTGGGACTACAGGCGCCCGCCACCTCGCCCGGCTAGTTTTTTGTATTTTTAGTAGAGACGGGGTTTCACCATGTTAGCCAGGATGGTCTTGATCTCCTGACCTCGTGATCCGCCCGTCTCGGCCTCCCAAAGTGCTGGGATTACAGGCTTGAGCTACCGCGCCCGGCGAGATAAATTATTAAAAATCAAACAAAATCTGAAGTTGATATGTACAATAAATGAAATGAAGCATTTTCTAGAGAGGCTCAACAGATTTTTTTTTTTTTTTTTTTTTTTTTTTTGGAGAGTTTAGCTGTCACCCAGGATGGAGAGCAGTGGTGTGATCTCGGCTCACTGCAACTGCTGCCTCCCAGGTTCAAGTGATTCTTGTGCTTCAGCCTCCCAAGTAGCGGGGACTATAGGTGCGCGCCACTACATCTAGCTAATTTTTTTATTTTTAGTAGAGACGGAGTTTCACCATGTTGGCCAGGCTGGTCTTAAACCTCTGACCTCAAGTGATCCACCCACCTTAGCCTCCCAAAGTGCTAGGAAATTACAGGCGTGAGCCACTGCGCCTGGCAACAGCAGATTTAAGCTGGCAGATGAAAGAATCAGTGAAAAAAAAATATGTCAATTGAGATTGTACAGTCTGAAGACCAGAAAGGAAAAAATAAAAACAGTCATATAGACCCAAGGACACAAGCACGCCAACATATTGAGTGTCCCAGAAAGAGAGGAAAGGGGCAGAACAAACACGAAAACTTTAAAAACCCTATATAACTTGAAATGAATTAAATGCGTCTCCCCAAATTCATATGTTGAAATCCTAACCTCCAATGTGATGGTAATAAGAGGTGGGGACTTCAGGTTATTAGGTCACAAGAATAGAGCCTTCATGAATGGGATTATGGTTTTATAAAAGGGATCCCAGAGAGCTCTCACCCTTTCGACGATATGAGGGTACAGCGAGAAGTTGGCTGTTTGCAACCTGGAAGAGGACTCTCACCAGAACCCAACCATGCTGGCACCCTGATCTTAGATTTGCAGCCTTCAGAACAGTGAGAAATAAATCTGTTTATAAACCACCCAGTCTATGGTATTTTGTTATAGCATCTTGAACTCACTAAAACATAACTTTTAAAGAAATTAAAGCAGCAGTTAAATATCTTCCCAGAAAACACAAGGCCCAGATGATGGCCTTATAGGTGAGTTTTTACCTTCAAAGGACAGATCATCCCAATTTTATGTAAAAGAAAAAGAAGAAATATTTCCCAATATTTCTTAATTTTTCAATATAAGAAAAAAATTTGAGCCAATATTTTACTCCTGAAAATAGAGGCCAAATTCATAAACAAAATATAAGTAAACAGGATGCAATAATATATAAAAATGATAATATTCCATACCCAAGTTCGATTTGTCCCAGTTCTGCAAAGATATTAGAAAAGCCGTAAATATAATTCACCATGATAACAAATTAAAAGAGAAGAAATATTGCATAAAAAGAACAGGATAAAATTCAATTCCTTTTTATAGTAAAAATCTCATAGTACGTTAAGTAGTAGGAGATTTTCTTAACCTGATTGAGAACATAAAGTAAAAATCTAATCTAGGCCAGGTGCGATGGCTCACACCTGTATAATCCCAGCACTTTGGGAAGTTGAGGCAGGCAGATCACTTGAGGCCAGGAGTTCAAGACCAGCCTGTCCAACATGGCGAAACCCCATCTCTACTAAAAATGCAAAAAATTAGCTGGGCATGGTGGCACATGCCTGTAATCCCAGCTACTCAGGAATCGGTGGCATGAGAATTGCTTGAACCCGGGAGGTGGAGGCTGCAGTGAGCCGAGATCATGCCACTGCACTCCAGCCTGAGTGACAGAGTGAGACTCCATCTCAAAAAAAAAAAAAAAAGTATATATATAGTAAAAATCTAGAACAAACATCATCCTAAACGGACAAATAAGCATTCCCATAAACTGGACAAGTACAAGACAAGCATTGTCACTGCTTGTGTTCAACTATCTCCTAGAAGTCTCTCACCCAGTGTAGTATGACAGCTACCATTATTTGGAGATGATATAATCGTTTACATAGACAAAACCACCAAAAAAAGTCTGCCTATAAATTTTTAGAAATAATAGAGTTTAGCAAGGGGATAGATATAAAATTAGTATAAGAAAGTATTTTATACATTAGCTGCAAACAACAGATATATAAAGATATCACCATTTCATGATAAAACTATCAAATATCTAGGACTAAATCTAATGATGTGTAAGATCTTTATAGGGAAAATTATAAAACATAAATATACCATATTCATGGATAGGAAAAGGAATATTGTAAAGAAATCAATTCTCCCTGGCCTGGTGTGATGGCTTATGCCTGTAATTCCAGTACATTGGAAGGCCGAGGTGGGTGGATCACAAGGTCAGGAGATAGAGACCATCCTGGCTAAGACAATGAAACTCCATGTCTACTAAAAGTATGAAAAACGAGCCAGGCGTGGTGGTGGGTGCCTGTAATCCCAGCTACTCAGGAGGCTGAGGCAGGAGAATCGCTTGAACCCGGAGGCAGAGGTTGCAGTGAGCTGAGATCGTGCCACCGCACTCCAGCCTGGGCGACAGAGCGAGACTCCATCTCAAAAAAGAAAAAAAAAAAATCTCCTCAAACTGATCTAAAGATCAAGCAATTCCCCTATCAGAATCCCAGCAGAGTTTTTCATAAAATGTTTAAAGGTAACTCTTAAAATTTAAATGAAAGAGAAAAGAGACAGGAATAGTCACAGGTGAAAGGGGACTTTTTCTATAAGATACCAGAAGCTATTATAAATGTAAAACCTATTATGAAGCTCTAGTAATAATGTGGTACATGAACAGTAATGTGACCAAAACTGACCAAAAAAGTATAAAAGCTCTGAAACAGATCTTCTCATGTGTGAACTTTGGTTACATAACAGAGGAGGAATGTAAGATGAATGGAGAACAAAGGGAGCAGAAAAAGATTTTTGAAAAAAGGAAAACACTGTGGTATCACTTGCACAAAGGATGTAATTGGATTCCTGATTAACATCGTGTACAAAAATCAACTGCAGATGGATTAAGGACCTATATGTCAAAACAAAATGTTAAAAGACTTAAGAGGAAACATAAATGAATATATTTTGTAACTTGGAGTAGGGAGAGATATCTTAAACAATATATGAAAAACACTGTCTATAAAATAAAATGATAGAGTTGACAATGTTAAAATTTAAAACTTTATCATAAATATGTAAAGGGAGTGAAGATAGGTTATAAACTGGATGAATATATTCACAAATACACAACTGACAAGTGATTAGCATCAAAAATATATAGATATGTATGTGTTGGTATACACACACAGATACACACATACACAAACAGACACAAAACTCGCACAAATCAACCGCTAGTAAGTCAAATCAAAAAGTGGGCAAAAGACACAAACAGGCATTTCAGTGAAGAGGAAACAAATGGTCAGTAAACATATGAAGAGATACTTCATGTAATCTGAAATCAAGGAATGGCACATCAAGACCACACAAGCTATTGTTTTACACTCCACTCGACTGGCAAAAATTAAAAGGCACTGAAGTAGATACAGTCGGGGTGCGGTGGCTCACGCCTGGAATCCCAGCATTTTGGGAGGCCGGTGTGGGCCAATCGCTTGAGCTCAGGAGTTTGAGACCAGCCTGGGCAACATGGTGAAACCCCACCTGTACCAAAAATACAAAAAATAAGCTGGGCATGGTGGCGTACACCAGTGGTCCCAGTTACTGGGGAGGCTGAAGTGGGAGGATCACTTGAGCTCCGGAAGTAAAGGCTGCAGTGAGCTAAGATTGTACCACTGCACTCCAGCCTGGGTGACAGAGTGAGACTCTTGTCTCAAAAAAAAAAAAAAAAAAAAGATGCTGGGCACAGTGACTCAAGCCTGTAATCCCAGCACTTTGGGAGGCTGAGGTGGGCAGATCACCTGAGGTCAGGAGCTCAAGACCAGCCTGACCAACATGGAGAAACCCCATCTCTACCAAAAATACAAAATTAGCCAGGTGTGATGGTACATGCCTGTAATCCTAGCTACTAGGGAGGCTGAGGCAGAAGAGTTGCTTGAACCCAGGAGGCAGAGGTTGTGGTAAGCCAAGATCATGCCATAGCACTCCTGCCTGGGCAACAAAAGCAAAACTCCGTCTCAAAAAAAAAAAAAAAAAAAAAAAAAAAAGGATATACACTATCTACTATACACTACTGGTGGGGTGTTAACTTGTGAACTACTTTAGAAACAAATGTCATTATCTTTTAAAATTAAGGGTGAACACATACCATATGAGCCAGCAATTCCACCCTCAGGTACAGTCCTAAGAAAAACTCTTGCCACATGTACAACAGAGACTTATGAAAATTGTTCAAAGCAGCATTGTTCATAATTGCAAAAAAAAAAAAAAAAAAAGGAACAAGCTCAAAGCACATCAATAGTAATGGATGACTGAACTGGTATGTTTATACAAAGATTATAAAGCAGTCAAAGCAAATGAACTTCAGTGACAGGCAATAGGAAGGATTCTTACTGATGTTAGAAAAAAAAAATCCCCAAAGAGTATATACAGCATGATAGACTTCATATAAAGTCAAAAAACAACTAAATAATATGGGATTGAGAGTGATGGTTACCATGGTTATCCGGAGTGATGGGTGGAGGAGGCAATAAGAGGGAATTGGGGGAAACATCTGGAGAGATGCAGGATATTATCAAGGTCCTAGCTTTTATTAGGGATGCTAGCTTCCCAGGTGCTTAGAACATTAATAAAGGTTAACTGACTAACTAAAAGAGGGCTATGCACAGACAGATGTTGAGAGTCTTCCATGAACCAAGGATTCTATCTAATTATGTACACTTGAGGGTCAAGTAAAACAAAGAAATAAACAAAAGTCGGGATGCTGCTCCACTGGGCCTTTTTGTTCCCCTTACACAATCCACCTGATTTCCTGCTCAGCCTTCCAGACTCAGATCTGGTCTTGCCTTCTGTATGAAGCCTCTACTGCTTGTCCCACAGCTCTTCACCCACCTCTTGCCTGGGATGTCCTTTGTGCTATCACAGCACCGTGAACACACTACTTCCACTGTCATCCTCCACACTGTCATGACCATTTGTCTGTGAGCCTGTCTTTCCCCGACTGAGCTTGTCTGAGGCTCTGTGTCACATGGACACAGAGTGATGCTTTTGGCTGAATGCACCAAAGTGTCACTTCCCTCACCCCTAAGGACCTTATCCTGCCCTATCTATCTTGCCAAATCCTGACATGTTTCAGTCCCCAATTGAAACTGGCTCTTTTTGAGGAACTTAGTGAATTCTCAACCCTCTGTCCCTGCCCTTCCTCCTCTGGGCCTCCTCCTCTCCTCCCTGGACCAGTCTCCCTTCCTCCAGTTCTTTCTCCACCTGAGCACCAGAGATCTTTCCAAAGGGTACTCTCTCCAGGATTAAAACCCTCCTGTTGTCCTCAGTCTTCAAGATCAGTGCAGACACCTTGGCTCTTTCCTGTGGGTCTGCTGCTGCCTGCCATGGTCCTCTCACCTACTCTGTAACTGCTGCCTCAGGGCCACTGAATATGCTGTGTGTCAGCTTTACTCAGGGAAAGCTCTTGACTCTGTACCCCAAAGACAGGGAGCCACTGCAATGTGAACTCTGCTCCTAGATCATGTGTTACCCAAGTAGACCACACTCCTCACGCCTCTTAACCAGCTCAAGTTCCAGCACCTGACACAGGGCCTGGCACAGAATGGGTGGCATCTGTTGGAAGGAAGATAGGGACTCGTAGTTTTATATATATTTTATAAGACAAGGTCCCTTGTGACAGCTTTTGGATTGACACTAATTTTAAAAGATGTTTTATGTTTTCTTACCTGACCTGGCTATAATCTCCTTAAGGACAGCATCTTGGAAGTGTGTGCTGGGCACAGTGCTAGCCCTGTAGCCTTTGCTGACTCAGGACAGGCTGATCACTGGGGGCCTATCAGAACCCATGTTGCTCCCTTGACTTAGAGCTGTCACTCACCGTGTTGAAGTACTCAACGCCGGTGGCTTCAAATGCCCTCGCCACAGGCTGGGTTGTGGCCACACAGGCAACAGGGTGGCCATTGCCAATGGACTTGCCCATGGTGACGATGTCAGGGACAAAGTCTTTTCCCTGGAGCTGGAAGGCCCAGAAGTGCTTGCCTACTCGGCCAAAGCCAACCTGGATCTCATCTGCAACAAAGACCCCTCCGGCCTTGTGGATGTGCCTGTAGCAGAGGACAGATGACTGACATGCGGGCTGTGGTTGGGAGGGATAAGATCAGGAGTCAGAAGGTCTCGGGGCTTTGCATCCTGGCTGTGCCAGCAGTAAGGTGGGGGCCTTGGGCAATGGCTGGCCTTCTTTGGGCCATTATTTCTTTCAGGGCTTTGTCTCAAAATTCTGGCAGTCAGGCCAGGCTGAGGTTGGGATTTGGACCGGAGGTTGGAAAACCCCATTAGAGCCCTGCCCTCCCTAGGGCAGACCCTGCCCACCTACTCACTCTGCCACTTGGGAGAAGTAGCCAGCAGGGGGAATGATCTGCCCTCCCACACTGGGCAGAGACTCAGCGAAGAAGGCTGCAATCTGTGAAGAGATGGACATTGGGAACACAACCATGGAGGTGTGCAATGACCAGCTTAGCCTGCCCTGCTAGTGCTGGCTTAGTCCAAGTAAGACAAATCACCATCATTGCTGCACCCCTACTTTGGGCTCCACGTTACATCTGAAGGTTTGTGACTCAGTTTTCTCTCAGGACTCCAGCCAACTCTTACCACCTGGATGCCTCCAGGCCCCTAGTACTTGGCATGCTCCAAACTAAATGCACTGATTTTTCCCCCATAAGCCTGTTCCTTCCCTGTCCCCCATTCTTGATCCACGCCCCCTCCCTCAACCCATCAGTCAGCACGCCCAAGGATTCTACCTCAGCCCGCTTGCTAAACCTACTCCTTGCTCTCTGCCTGGACATGCCTGCCTCCTGCAGATCTGCCCGTTTCTTCCTTGGACTCCTGCAGAGGCCTTCTAACTGAATGACTCTTCCAGTCCATCCTCCACATGGCCACCAGGGTGACGATGCCTCAACCCAGAGAGCTGAGCATGTCACTGTTGTTTGAAACCCCTCAGTGACCCCTTCCGCATACGGCAATGATTTCCCAACTGTATTCTGCCTTACAGGTGGGAGGGCAGGGCCACTGGGATGGGATACTGGTCCCCCACACCTGTTGCAATCAGAGCAATCTCCTTTTTTAGGTTTTATAGAAGTGGTCGCGGAGCACCTGAAACGCATAGGCAAGGCTTCCCTGGTCGGGTTCTGCTAACCTTTCTGGCCCCACAGGCTGCCTTTCTTTGTCGTACCTCCTGTATCTGGCTCTGTCGCTCCTTCAGTGAAGCCTTCAGAGAGCCCTCACCTGTTGCCAACAGTCTTCCCTCTGTTATCACCGTGGGTAACACACCTCTCTCTCCGATGTCTGCACCTCCACTCCATCTCCACTCTACTGCCCCTTTCAGGCCTCCCCACAGCTCACTTGGGGTCTACTGGCCACTTCGTGGTCACCTGACCTCAAGCTGCCCCATTCAGATCTATCCCCCACATAGCCCTGCGCCAGCCCCAGAGCTTAGCGCTCTCCCGCTTAAGACTCTGGTGGTTCCTGGGGGCCTCCAGGGCAGAACTGCAGCTGCTCAGCCTAGTTCTGGTGCTCTCTGGCATGTGGACCCTGCCTGCCTCTCCAGGCTCAGCTCCCGGCCACATATTCCCACGGTTCCTCAGCCACCCGTCGGGATGCCCTTCCTCTGCTACTCCCCACCCCACCTGGAGTGGCTGACCCCTACTGAGTCAGGGAGCACCTCCTCCAAGGACCCCCCTTGACATCCCCCAAGGCCTGCTCAGGCTCTGGCTGCCTATCATGCCCATGCTGGTGCACTCAGACTCTCTGCTGAGCCCGAACTGCCCCTACCCCAGATTCCTGCAGGGCAGGGCCTCGTTTGGTTTTCTCTCTGGGTTCCCAGCATCTAGCACAGTGGTGGTGACAACAATGGAGGTGACATTAACTGTTTGCTGGATTGGACAGGTGTGGACATGGTTACCTTCCTGCCCTTCTCCTGTGCACTGCTGACCACACGTTTCACCTCGTTGGCATAGGCCACAGCTGGGTTGGGGTGGTCCTCCCGGTAGGGGCCCCGGTAGGTGTCTGGGAGAGGTGCCTGTGGGGAGTGACAGCACCATGTTATCCGGGCTTGGGGACAGGCACCGACCTGTTGTTGAGTTGGGCAGTGCATACCACGTGGACCCACTCCTTCTGGCCATCCAGGTTGCGGAACTTGTAGGGACTGATGTCAATCAGGGAGCTCAGGTGGCCGTGATACGCACTGGGGAGGAGAAGGGAAGGTAGGCTCGGGTCCGGGCAGCTCCTACTCCCTGGCCCAGTCTGACCATGGTCTCCCCACCCTGAAGACACACAGGGGAGGCCAACTTTCCTGACAGAGCCCTCAGGTTCTTGGGAACTTGGGAAAGAGCACAGGCTTTGGAGTCAGCAACACTTCTTGCAACACTGCTGACTGGCTATGTGACAGCAGCTCATCATTTAACCTCTCGGGGTTGTTTTCTCTGCTGTGAAATGGGGTGGGGGTTCCTCTTTCTGGTTTATAATGAATCTTAAATGTGTTCATACTGTCAGCCTCAGCTTTGTGCACATCACACACTCAATTCATGGGAGCTACTGCTGTAGCAGTTTGAACATGCAAAATGTTGTGGGATCACCTTTGACTCCCTTACAAGGTGCACTCTGCTCCCCAGAGCTGCCTTCCCAGAATGGTGGCCCAGGGTGACAGAGCCTCTGGGAGGTCTCAGGCCTGGTCCTCTGCCTGCCACGCTTGTCTTCAGTAGCCCAGGCCCCTTATTCTCCCTGCCTAAGGCACCCGGAGTGAGTCACACAGATCCCCAAGCAGCCTGTGGGCCAGGCTTCTGGAAACGGTAGGGCTGTGAGTTTCACTTACTGGTCTAATACCACCACGTCCTGGTGTCCTGTGTAGTGGCGAGCCAGCCTCAGGGCCAGGTCATTGGCTTCTGACCTATGACCGAAAAGGTGAGCATGACTGAGACAGTGGTCCAAGAGCTTCCCAGAGAGAAATGCTGAGGGCAGGAGGACCCTTCCAGCAGCAAGAAGATTCTCAGGACATCAACTAGTCAGTCACTTGCTTCTTTGTTTCGTATACATCGCCTTGTATGTACTAGAAGCTGGGGGCAAAAAGAGTAGGCAAAACAGGCCAGGGGCGGTGGCTGACGCCTATAATCCTAGCACTCTGGGAGGCCGAGGCGGACGGATCATGAGGTCAGGAGATCGAGACCATCCTGGCTAACACGGTGAAACCCCGTCTCTACTAAAAATACAAAAAACTAGTGGGGCACGGTGGCTGGCGCCTGTAGTCCCAGCTACTCGGGAGGCTGAGGCAGGAGAATGGCATGAACCTGGGAGGCGGAGCTTGCAGTGAGCCAAGATCGCACCACTGCACTCCAGCCTGGGAGACAGTGAGACTCTGTCTCAAAAAAAAAAAAAAAAAAAATTGGTAAAACAGACACGGCCTTGGCTCTCCTGGAATTTACATTCTCGTATGTGTCATGAAACTTGTTTGGAAAAAACTCAAACCATTGTTTTTCCTCTGCTTTCACACTACAACAATCAACACAGAAGACTTCTGTGACTCCAAAAAAATATGTAAGGATTTCTCCCTGCCAGCAGGCAAGCAATCAGTTTGCAGCAACACCAGCTGGGTGTCCTCCAATTCAATTCCAACACTATCTACGTGGAGACAGCATCAGATCCCACAGCATGAGGGCTCAGTGCCCAAGACTGCCCCACAGCCCCCTGGGCACCAGTAGCAAGTCGGCCTCTGGAACTTCTTTTCTTTTGTAGAGATGGGGTCTCACTATATTGTCCAGACTGGGGGCTCAAGCATTCCTCCTACCTCAACCTCAAAGTACTGGAATTATAGGCATGAGCCACCGTGCTGGCCACCTTTGGAACTTTTTAAAAAAAATTTTTTTTTTGAGACAGAGTCTCACTCTGTTGCCCAGGCTAGAGTGCAGCGGCGTGATCTTGGCTCACTGCAGCCTCTGCCTCCCAGGCTCATGTGATTCTCCTGCCTCAGCCTCCTGAGTAGCTGGGATTACAAGCGCCCACCACTACGCCCAGCTGATTTTTTCTATTTTTAGTAGAGATGGGGTTTCACCATGTTGGCTAGGCTGGTCTCACACTCCTGATTCTCCTGCCTTGGCTTCCCAAAGTGCTGGGATTACGGGCGGGAGCCATCGCACCTGGCCCCGCTTTGGAACTTCTGACCGACTGGCTTCAAGTTGAGGTTCCCACAATTCCCTCTGTAGGTTCAATTAATTTGCTGCACTGACTCACAAAACTAAGGGAAATACATTTACTGGTTTGTTTTAAAGGATATTATAAAAGATACAGATGAAGAGATGCATAGGGGGAGAGATGAAGGAAGGGCATGGAGCTTCCTGTGCCCGTCCTGGGCGCACCACCCTTCAGGAACTTGTATATGTTCAGCTATCTGGAAGCTCTCTGAATCCAGTCCCCTTGGTTTTTATGGAAGCTTCATGACAGCAGCATTCCTTCTACCAGGACATGGGGTAGGACCCTCTCTGGAATGAGAGTTTTATGACCCACCATCAGAAAGGTGGGGAAGATTAGAGTCCTGCCTTGGGCAGGTGAAAGGAAGGCAGGAGAAGGTTAGAGTGATTGTCTCCTGAGGCCTGACATCCACTGTTGTAACAAAAGAGTGTAACAAGGGCTGTGGGAGTTATGAGCCAGGAACTGTGAATAAAGATGAATGTGTATGTAGATATGTGTGTCTGGGTATTTATATATATGTGTGTGTGTACACATATATATACCACCACAAAAGCCATAAAAGAAAAAGTGATCCTTTTTCTAAGTGCTATGATGGATGCTCTGGGAGAGAGCCAGAGGGAGCATGTCTATGGGCTGAGCTGCCACCCCCCACCCCCAGTTTATGTGTTGAACCTCTAATCCCCAGTAGCTCAGAATGGCCCGTATGTGAATGGATATGGAGATAAGAGAGGGGATTATGTTAAAATGAGGCTGTCGGGGGCCCCTAATCCAATCTAACCAGTGTCCTTATAAGAGGAAATCTGGACACACAAAGGGACACCAGGGACACTTACACACAGAAGACCAACCAGGGCCATCTCCAAGCCAAGAAGAGAGGCCTTAGAAGAAACCAACCCTGCCAACACCTTGATCTTAGACTTCCAGCCTCCAGGACTGTGAGAAAATAAATGTCTCTTGTTTAAGCCACTCAGTCTCTGTTATTTTCTTATGGCAGCCAGAGTAGACCAACACAGAGGGTCAGTGGAAGCATCTATGGGGAGGTAACTCGTGTACTGAGTCCTGAGGGAGAAGTTTCCAGGCAGATGGAGCAGCACGCACCAAGGCCTTGTGAAGAAAAAGAGCTCAGGGAACCAGGAGAAGATGATGGAGGCCAGCGCCTAAGGAGGGCAGGGTAGGAGAGGAAGTGGGGAGACATGCAGGGGCCAGGTGCACAGGGCTGGGAAGGAGCCTGAGTTTTCTTCTCAGTGCCATGTGAGGCCACTGAAGAGTTTTAATGAGAAAAGGAAAATCAGTCAGCTCCCATTTTAAGAGGTGGCCTCTGGCTGTGTCTAATGGAGTCGACAATAAAAGTGGAAGTGAGAAGACCAAGGAGGAGGATGCCAGGTGAGAGCAGGTGGTGGCCATGGAGATGGAGAGGTAGAGGGAGTTAAGAGGCATCATGGAGATGGAGGAGGCAGGATTGATGCAGGGCTGGGGAGCATGTGGTTTCTGCCTTGAGCAGATATAGATGGTGATGCCCTTTACAAGGCAAGATGAGCAGGGGTGAGTGGGGACAGTCTTCTTGGGCAGGTTAGGGAGAAGAGGACCACGGTCCAATCAACCCTTTCTTGCCTTGTGGACACATGAAGCTGGAGATGTTTGTCAGATGTCACAGGCGCAGTTAGAACCTCAAGTTGGAACATATGTGAAATGTCTGGGCTCAAAAAAATTTGTGAGTCACCAGCACATGGATGCTATTTAATATCAAGAGAATGGAAGACATCACCTAAGAAGAGGGCTCAGAGAAAAGTGGCCCAAGACCAGCCCCAAGGAACAGAGGAGGAATCAGCAAAGAAGACAGGGAAGGAGTGGCTAGAGAAACTGGCAGAAAACAGGAGAGCACAGTGCCCTGGAAGCAAGAGGAGAGAGCACTTTTGGAGAGTGGTAACTGTCCATTACTGCCGGGACAGAGTAAGACAAGGCAGCAAAGAGACTGCTTTGGATTTGGCAACACGGAAGTCACTGGAATCCACACAGAATAAAGCTGGTGGCATAGGAATGCCCCTCCTCCACCACCACTGAGGAAGCACCAGCTCCCTGTTTCCAGAGGCTCCAGCTCTTGACATGGGAAATGTCTGGGCTCAAGTTCCTTTCTTTGAATTGCTGTTACCCCATCTGCAAAATGAAGATGGTGAATTCCACTTCCTAGAAATTATCTGGGGGGCAGAGATGACTGTACTATGTGAATGGCAACAATAATCATTACTATAATTCAACACCACCACCTACGATTCGTTGGAATGTTCTCTCCCAGATACACTGTAATCACCTGCCTGTTTGTCTCCACTGCCGATCCTAGTGTGAGCTACCATAACCTTTCACCTGGCCACTGAACTGGCACCTAACAGTGTCCATTCTTGCGCTCCGTTCCCTGTAAGACATCATTTCCTGATTAAAGCCTCCGATGGCTTCCCAATGCTCTTAGGATAAAGACAGTCACTTGGTGGAGAAGGCCCTAGGTGATGGGCCCTGCTTCCCTCCCAACAGCTCACAGCCTCTGCTTTCCCTTAGTGGACTTCTTTCGATTCCTCAAGCGTGCTGGGTACCATACCCTTTCCTGCTTCAGGGCCTTTGCATGGGCAGTTGTGTGTGGTGACCAACTCTGACAAGAGTTTTGCCGAGACTAATTTTTTTTTTTTTTTTTTTTGAGATAGAGCCTCACTCTGTCTCCCAGGCTGGAGTGCAGTGGCACAATTTTGGCTCACTGCAAGCTCCGCCTCCCAGATTCAAGCGATTCTCCTGCCTTAGCCTCCTGAGTAGCTGGGATTACAGGCACCCACCACCATGCCCAGTTAATTTTTGTGTATTTTTAGTAGAGATGGGGTTTCGCCATATTGGCCAGGCTGATCTCAAACTCCTGACCTCAGGTGATCTGCCCACCTCGATCTCACGAAGTGCTGGGATTACAGGCATGAGCCATTGCGCCCGGCCTTGACGAGACTTCTGATGCAGTGGCAGCACCCTTCCTTCCTCCTCTTCTAGTTATCTCCCAGTCAGCTCTTAGCTTAACATCCTTTCCTCAGGGAAGGTTTCCCTGTACCCCCAGAATAGGTCAGGTCCCCTCACTATTTCTAGGCCTCATGATACCCTGTACACTCCAGAGCCCTCCTTGGAATTCTCTATTTCTTTGAAGAATCACTTGATGTTTTTGTTCCTTACTGAGCAACCCACAGGCAGGGATTTTGGCTGTATCCATAAGGCAGAAATAAAGAAATGTATTACCTCACTAAGCCCCAGCAATGATCCTAGAAAGGAAGTAATAACATCCTTCAGTAAGAGACAAGGAAACTGGATCCAACAGAAAAAGCATCAGGGCCTAGAGCCAGGAATCTCAGGAGCCTGGTGCAATGGGGGCTGCCTCTCCCTGAGTCCACATTCAGTCGGCGACACTACACCGGGCCCACGTGAGTGACTCTCTGTTATCATCTCACCCTCTTCCGGGGGGCTGGCCACAGTCACTTACCCGGAATTCAGGAAATAGAACACACAGAGCGGCTCTGGCAGCGTCTCCGACAGCCTCTGCGCATAGTCCACAATGTTGTCGTGCAGGTACCGGCTGTTGGTGTTGAGCACCTGGTTCTGTTCATGTGCTGCTCGGACCACGAGAGGGTGGCAGTGCCCGACTGGAAGAAGGCCACCTCCATCACACAGCTGGCTCTGCTCAGCCAGTCCCACTGGGCCTCCCCCAGCCCTAAGCTATAAACCCAACCAGAAGAGACGCAGTTCTAGAGAGAGAGGTAGAAGGAGGGAAGTCTGAAGGCAGAGGAGGGAGAGAGAAGCTGGTTCTGGAAAGGCAGATCCAGGAGTTTCTGAGATTCTGGCAGAAGGAAATGTTCTTCAGCAGAACCCTGTCTAGAAAGCCCATGTCTTTTTTTTTTTTTTTTGAGAGTCTCGCTCTGTCGCCCAGGCTGGAGTGCAGTGGTGTGATCTTGGCTCACTGCAAGCTCCGCCTCCCAGGTTCATGCCATTCTCCTGCCTCAGCCTCCCAAGTAGCTGGGACTACAGGCACGCGCCACCATGCCCAGTTAATTTTTTGTATTTTTAGTAGAGATGGGGTTTCACTGTGTTAGCCAGGATGGTCTCCTCCATCTCCTGACCTCGAGGTCAGTAAGCCCGCCTTGGCTTCCCAAAGTGCTGGGATTACAGGCGTGAGCCACTGCGCCTGGTTTAGGAAGCCCATGTCTTTAAGGAGGCCTTTTTTTTTTTTTTTTTGGAGATAGGGTCTTACGCTGTCGCTCAGGCTAGAGTGTAGTGGTGTGATCATGGCATTCACTGCAGCCTCAAACTCCTGGGTTCAAGTGATCCTCCTACCTCAACCTCCTGAGTAGGTGGGACTATGACACCAGTCACCATGCCTAGCTAATTTTTAAGTTTTTTTGTAGAGACAAGGTCTCATTATGTTGCCCAGGCTGTAAGGCCTTTTGAGGCTTGCATGACAAAGGTAGGGTAGGGGGTGACTGTCAACTTTTTCACTTCCCCAGCCAAGGGGGCTGGTGGTAATCTTGACTGCCAAAGGCCAAGGATAGTAACAGTGAGTATGTACTCAGAGCTCACCATGTGCCAGGCACACTCAGAGCAAGCTACATAAATTAACACATTGAATTCTCCTAATACCTTCAAGTGGGTACCTAGTATCATTATGTCTTTTGCAGATAAGCAAACGGAGGCACAGAGAATTAAGTAACTTGCCTGAGATCACAAAGTTAGTAAGTAGGGGATTTGAGCCCAAGCAGTCTAAGACCAGAGTCTCTGCTTTTTTTTTTTTTTTTTAAATCTCGACTTTATTAATTTTCCATGTCCCTGCTGAGTCTCAGACTCCCTTGCTTTCCGTCAGCTCTGGCAGCCTCATCAGGATGACTGAATTCCTGCTTCAGCTCCCTTGCTCAGCACCTGAGATGGCCAGTGGGGCTGAAGCGCTGCCTTGACTCCAGCACTTGGCCAGCACTGTGCTACGCCGCTGGTCACAGCTGGGCCATCTGCCATTCTGTGAGCTCATCATCAGTCCCAAGTGGAACTAGACCCACAGACCTAGATTGCTGACTCCTGCCTGGTTTAGCACAGCTCCAGACTGCAGAATTCCACAGCTATATTGCAAAGGCTAAGACTCCTCTGCATATTGATAGTGCCTCAACTCAACCCAGGTTCTCCACACCTCTCGGTAATCTCAGGCAATCTCAGGTCATCTTGGGACCAGGCTCACAGCCTTGGCCTCCTCTCCTGCCCTGCCACCCTGAGGTATGATACTGACCGTGAGCCACATTGTTGATGCAGTCGATGTATTCTGCCCCCTGTTCATCGTACATGTACTGCCCTTGGGCCCGGACAATCTTAACAGGATCCTCGGGAAAAAAGAGTCTGCAGGAAGAGCTGTGGGGACAGGCAAGGAGTGGACAGCCATGTCTGAAGACCGAAAGGGTGAAGTCCACTCATCACAGGCCCCCGCCCACCCCTTCCCAGTTTCTGGGGGAAAAAACGAAAGCTTGAAGGGCAAGGTGCTGCTTCCCTGCCGTGTCTCCTCACTCCACAGGTGGTTGCAAAGGAGGAAGCAGATGGGGTAACAAGTTGCGGAAACTTAGAATTGTTTCTTAAAGCATTTTAAGTCTCTGTGGCCTCCTGGCTCATTTCTGCACGTGGTCACGTCAGTCTCCTGGATCCTGAGAAAAGGTAGCTTCCCCGGCCCACGGGGCTCCGTATGGCTGCGTGTCCTCCATGGGATGGGGCAGGGCACCAGCATTAGGTGGCTGGCTCTCAGCCCTAAACGCTCCTTGCCAACCACGTGGTCCTGCTGCCCCTCGCTGGGTGCCAGCCCTAAGCTCCAGTGGGAGGCTACCTCACCCACCTTCCCACCGAGGGCCCCTCACAGGTCAAGTATGCTGCCTGTGAACCGACTCCCCCGACTCTCCCTTCGTCTGCCCTTTCAGCCCCCTCCCAGGTCACTCTGGAGACAGGCCCACGTGCGGCTGACAGGCCACCCTGGCTGAGGTCCTCTCAGGCGCCAGGGTGAAGGTCTTTTCCGGGGTAAAGGCTGCCAAGCGAGGCTGCCACAGACTGGACAGCGGTGACGGCGGGGCCGTCTCCTGAACGGAGCGGCCTGGAGACGGCGCTGTCGGGGAGGAGCCCCCGGAGACCACTCACCGGGACGGCCCAGCGCCGCTGCCTTCCCAGCCCTGCGAAACTCTACTGTGGCCGGGTCCGGGGTCGCACGGGCTGGAGAGCGGCGGCCTCCTAGTCGGAGGCGCGTGCGTCGTGCGTGCGTGCGTCGTGCGTGCGCGTGCCACCCCGCGCAGCCCCGCGCCACCCGCCGCACGCCCGGGTACCTGATGAGCCGCTGCCTCAGGGCCAGGGTGTCGGCCTTCGAGCGCTGGTCTGCGGCCATGGCGGGTGGCTGTCAGTGGTTGTCGAGACGCCGCGCGGAGACGTTGCCGCGCGGGCTGGTCCTCCAAGGCCCCGCCCCGGGCCCCGCCCCTGCCTGGGTCGGGATTTGGGGCTCGGGTTCGCACTCGGGCCCCGCCCCCAAGCGCCCGTGTAGCGGTGGTTGATTTCTTCGCTTGCCCACTGAGCCTGGCAGCCTTCTGGCCCGTTGTCGTGCCTTGGCAGTGCCGCGCAGGAACTCGAGCGCTGCCCCGTCTCTGGTTCCGGGACGGGCAGCAAGCCTCTTCCTGCCGGCTCCCGCGGCTTCCCTTCCGGGAAAGCGTCCCGTACGACCCCGCCCCTGCTCCTGGGGCCTAGGCGGGGCTCGGAGCTACCGCAGGCCTCCTTGGGCCAGACTCGGTCTTTGAGTCAGCTTGGGCATTAAATGGGATCAGCTGTGAGGCCTAAGTGCGAGTATGTGACTGGTAGCTCACCCGGGGCCGGGTACTGTGGTACATGTGCATGACCCTGAAGCCCAGAAAGGGAAAAGGTTTTGTTGTCAGACACGTAGCAAGGCTGCAGAGGCTGGACTCCTACTGAGGACTTCTTGACTCCCAGCCCAGGGAGTGAAGAAAAAGCGTCCCAAGGGGCTGGGATGTGAGAGAAGCCCCCTCCTGGGGTGGGGCACTGGAACTTTCTGCCTTGAAGAACCCTGGAACACGGGCCTGGGACTGCAGCCGGTGTGGGCTGGGGCAGGGGAGGCTCCTGATTGTCCCTCCTTTTCTGTCCACATCTTCATGATTCCCAGGCCTCTGCTTCACTCCCTCATTGCTGATTTCTTCTCTTCCCAATACGGTTGTAAGATGCTTAAGGAATTTATTTTTTAAATTTTATTGAACTCCTGACCTCAGATGATCCACCTGCCTTGGCCTCCCAAAGTGCTGGGATTACAGGCGTGAGACACCGCGCCTGGCCACTTAAGGCATTTATTAAAGAACATTTGGAGTTCCTTTTTTCTTTATTGTGTAAAATATACATAACAAAATTTACAATTTTAACCATTTTTAAGTATACAATTCAGTGGCAAAAGTACGTTCACATCGTTGTGCAGCCATCACCACCATCCATGCAACAGGACTTTTTCATCTTCCCTAATAGAATGGAGTTTCTTTCTTTTTTTTTTTTTTTGTATTTTTAGTAGAGACGGGGTTTCACCGTGTTAGCCAGGATGGTCTCGATCTCCTGACCTCGTGATCCGCCCGTCTCGGCCTCCCAAAGTGCTGGGATTGGAGTATCTTATTTTTAACTGTAAAGCTGAATTGAATATTTTACATGATTTTTGGAAAACATTCTTCCCAAATTAACTGAGAGGTTAACTGCTTGTGGTATTTTTTTTTTTTTTTTTTTTTTTTAAGAGGGTCTCACTCTGTTGTTCAGGCTGGAGTGCAGTATTGCAATCTCTATCTCCCTGGGCTCATGTGATCCTCCCATCTCAGCCTCCCAAGTACCTGCTACTACAGGTGCACGCCACCATGCCCAGCCTGTACTTCGTTTCTGAGGATCAAGGCCTCACAGACCCTGTGTGTGTGTGAGTGGGACCGTGGTCACCATTTTCTTAGTGGATTGGCTCCTCCTCATTAGTAGAGAGACCTATGATGCCTCCATGCCCTGCAGTTCCAGCTTTTAAAGTGGTGTGTGTGTTTGTGTGTGAGTCCTATTGGGGTCCACCTTTCAGCCCTGTCTTGCAGCTAAAACTCCAGCCACAACTGTGGCCCTGTGCAGCTGAGAGAAATCAGGTTGGCTCAGGGGCTTTTCCTGCTTTAAGGCAGAGGGTGAGAAGGCTGTAGCTGGGCCCAGCTAACATCTCACCTGCTCCTGGGTCAAGAGGTGATACAGTTGGAGGTCAGACCAGGCTGAGCCATTTCCTGGGCCAGGAGTATCTTATAGCATGGCACAGGACACCACCAGGAGGCCTCACCTTCTTCCTGCTCAGAAAAGCCCACTCCTTGACTCTGGCCCCGTGGCAAGCAATCATCTGTCCTTTATCTCATGCCTGGCCCTCTAGGCAATGTTGGAGACCAACAGGGTAGGGGATGGAAGTGGCTGAGCCAGGACTTGAACCCAGGGCATGGTGTTTCTCAGCAGCGTTGGCACCAGCATTCTTGTTGAGATGATTTGTCATTGGGTAGGCTTGTCCTATGCATTTTAGGTGTTTGCTATCCCTGGCCCTGCCCCCTGAATGCCAGGGTGTCCTGCAATCATTGTGATAACCAAAAGCATCCCATGAATTTCTAGTGGTCTCCTAGGGACCAGGAGGAAAGAGACCTGGGTAAGTCCACTTCAGATTCAGCTATAAAAAGGGATAGTTATCCTTGTGGTTAGTTTAGCTGTCGTGGGACACAGCAGGACTCAGTAAATGTACTTCTCTCTCTTCCAGAAAGGGGTACCTTGAGGCTCTACTGCCTTTCTTGGCAGGAGGCCTGAGGCCCCCCAGTCCTTGAGGCTCAGCTGTGAAGCAGGGTGCTCCCCAGTGTCTCAGATGGAACCTTGAACAAATCACTGATTCCTCTACTGCCTCTGTGCTCACTCTGGGAGCTTTGAGGACTCAGCAGACTCTAAATGTTTAAGCTTGCAGCTGACAAGTTTACAGGCATTAGGATACAAGGTATGAGACCGCAAGGGGGCAGCAGTGGGCCAAGAATGCCCCATCCTGCCCAAAGGAGCAGGAGACACCCCCTCAGAAGACTGGGGAAGTAGGGGAACGCGTGGCTTCTACCCCCACGAGGATCTACCTGCCAACCACCCAGCCTCATGGAGCTGCCTATCAGATTCCATGCTCTGCCAGACAAGCTTCGGGAGGACGAATTAGAGGACAAACCCAAGAGCCTAGGTGCAGTCCCAAGCCTGCCACTATGTCCTGGCTGTGCATCCCTGGCCAGGTGACTACCCTTTCTGAGCCTCAGTTTTCGCCTATGTCAAATGGAAATAGCGACACCTGTCACACAAGCCCTGGGCTTCGCAGGGCTGGTGAGGGGATCAAGTGAGGTTCCTGGATGGAGGGAGGAGGGAACTGTGAAGTGTAGCATGCAGGTGGTAAGGCTATGCTGAAACTCCAGAGGAGGCGTGGACACCCAGTGACCTCCATCAGTCATCACAGCCCCACTGTGTTTCTCTTCCTTTTCCTACTACTGGCTTCTCTGCTGACTCAGACAACTGGCTGAGTGATGTGGCCTGCCACTTACTGCCAGTTCCTTAGGGAGAGGCAGGGGACTCCCTAAGGAGGAGGGGACTGGATATATCCCTCCCTCCTTAGCCAGTGTGTGGCCGAGCCTCTTCTGCTTAGCAAGGCCATGTCACAGAAGTCTGAGGGGGACCGCCCATATTGTGGCCTGCCCTAGGCCTCAGTCCTTGGAGACTCAGATGCCGTCAGTGCAATACACCAGCACTGTCAGAGACACCATCACTGCAGACCCTTCTTTTTTTTTTTTTTTGAGACGGAGTTTCGCTCTTGTTGCCCAGGCTGGAGGGCAATGGTGCGATCTCAGCTCACCACACCTCTGCCTCCCGGTTTCAAGCGATTCTTCTGCCTCAGCCTCCCGAGTAGCTGGGATGACAGGCATGAGCCACCACGCCCGGCTAATTTCGTGTTTTTAGTAGAGACGGGGTTTTTCCATGTTGGTCAGGCTGGTCTCGAACTCCCGACCTCAGGTGATCCGCCCGCCTCAGCCTCCTAAAGTGCTGGGATTACAGCCGTGAGCCACCACGCCCAGCCCATGGCCCTTCTGGTCTAGGCCACCCTGGGTTTGCTTGGTTTTGTCATCTGTAAGAGGGTTTCTCTCTTAGGGTTGTTATAGGGACCAGCTGTGGTGAGAAGTGGGAACACTTTGCAGGACTGTGGCCCTTGCTCAGCAGCCTTGGAGTCAGCAGAGATGAAAATCAGAACCGAGGGTGCTTCTGGGTGAGGGACACACCCTACATTCTTCGCATACTCTGCACTGGATCCTCACGGAACCACAATCTGAGTGCTAAGCAGTGCCCTGTCATTTCACAGCTGAGGTGGCACTTTGCATTTTTTCAGAGGGGGCTGCAACAAGATCTACAATTCCACATTTTCTCCTTGAAATATGATGTTGACACTTTCCCGTGGAGAGGTGGGGTCTAATTCTCCTTCCTCCACCCTTTCAGAAAGTGACACCACGTGACTTCTGAGACTTGGCCCTAAAAGGTGACACAGCTTCCAACTGGCTGACCTGGGACAGTCACTTTTGGAATCCAGCCACCAAGTGGGAGGCAGCCTGGGTCACATGGAGAGGCCACAAATAAGTATTTGCCATCTGAGGTCCCTGCTATAGCCAGCAGCAACCACCATGTGAGAGTTTGAGTGAGAAGCACCCACACTGAGCTCATTAACCACAGACTGTACAAGAGAAATTGAATTTTTTTTTTTTTTAAAGAGAGGAATTTCTCTACGTTGCTCAGGCTGATCTTTAACTTCTGGGCTCAGGCAGTTCTCCCGCTTCAGCCTGCCCAGCAGCTAGGACCACAGGCATGCATTAACCCAGCCTACTAGTGTGAATTCTTTACTTTTGGTAGAGATGGAGTTTCACTATGCTGCCAGCCCGGTCTAGAACTCCTGGGCTCAAGTGATCCTCTAACCTTGCCCTCCCAAAGTATTGGGATTAAAAGCATGAGCTGCTGTATCTGGCCAAAATGACCATTGTTTTAAGGCAACAAGCTTTGGAGAGATTTGTTATCCAGCAGTCTGGTAACCGCAATAGAGGAGCACACAGGGGCTCAGTTTGACAGGTAGTGACTTGCCGGAAGACTCAGCTGATGTGTGGCAGGACCAGGCCAAGAATCTGTGTCTTCCGAGCTCCAAATCCCATCTTTGCCCTGACTCTGAACTTCCTCCTTTGGTTTCTGGGATGGCTCTTACTCAGGGAGAGTCCCCTTTTCCCTCCCCACCCAGCAGTGGCCAGGATGAAACCACAGCCAGAGGTGCCCCAGGGACAGTCCGCAAGGACAGGCACACCCAGACACACACTTGTGGTTTATTACACACAGTGATCTCCATCTACAGAGAAACGGAAGGCAAGCAGCCAGGATGGAGCTGGTTGCTGGGAATACTTGCTGGAGGTGGAAAAGCCTCTCGTCAGAGCGTGGGTGGGTCTGGTGGCAGGCCCTTTGCTCAGGACAGCTGCGAACCAGCCCTGAGGTTTGCTTTGCCTACACAACCCATCTAGAGAGCCATTTTTGGCCAGAGTTCTGGGTGACAGACTTGGGGCCAGTGAGACCCAGACTCTGAGTGGCAGGCCTCCTCCCTGGGCCAGGCCATGTCCCGTCTTGTCTCTCTCTGGGTGATATGGAAACAGACACAGGAAGGAGCAGTCAGTCCAGCCTGGGCCCCTCCATCCCCGACACTCTGCTCACTGGAGCTAGGTCCACATCACAGCGATCACAGAGCTCAGCCACTACTTCTGGCCAGAGGACATGTGTTTTCAGGGCAGGCTGGCCGCCTGAGGCCGACTGAATGCAGTAGGAGCTCGACCCTCTTGGGGGATTTTCACTCACTGCTCCCCGGGCCCAGCTGCAAGTGCTGGGCGAGTCTTGTCCAGGGG
Source organism: Piliocolobus tephrosceles (assembly GCF_002776525.5). Lineage (NCBI taxonomy): Eukaryota > Metazoa > Chordata > Mammalia > Primates > Cercopithecidae > Piliocolobus > Piliocolobus tephrosceles. The sequence goes on along the minus strand of NC_045437.1, from coordinate 112,630,510 downwards.
CCAAGTCTTGTCCAACTGTAGAGGCAGCTGGTTGTGGTTGAGTTTGGAGGCTGGTGAGGCCAGGAGCAGCAGCAGCCGCTGTTCCACCCCTGGGTCTTCTTGGATAGGGTGTGTCCCAGGGACTCCAGAGTGTTTGGGGGCAGGTTCTTACACAGCTCAGAGTCTGCTGATCAGGTGACTGAAGGCCCAATGTAGCATCTTTCTAGCCTTGCCCGAGCCAGGTGCTTCTACCTTCATCTCCTTCCTGGGAAAGCCCAGGCCCAAGGGTGCCCCTCAGGTATACATCTCCCGGGGCTGGCCAGTCCACTTTCCAGGAGCTTCACATGCCAGTGGCTCTGGGGCTGGGTGGGCACACTCTCGAATGTTAAAAGGCCACAGGTAGCGCATTCCGTGAAAAAAGATCAATATATTACTGTTTTGTTTTTACAAAAATTAAAAATGTCCACACAGATCTGTACAGGTGTGAGCTGGGCCTGTGGGTCACTGGAAGAGGAGGAAGAGACTGAAGGTGATGAGAAGCCCGAGAGGCCCTGCCCCCATCCAGGCCACCTTGCTCTGGCATCCCCCATGCTGCTCATTTCCTCGGTAACAGGTGCAGACCCCTCCTCTCTTCCCTCCCCCCCACTCCCTCTCCGTGGGCCGGTTTGGACAATATCCCAGGAGGCATTGATGGCTTTGCTCTGCCTGGGTCAGTTGAGTCCATGTGACCC
>NC_045437.1:112623802-112629400 GCF_002776525.5 Piliocolobus tephrosceles | reverse complement strand
ATGGGAAACTTGGCTCTTCAGTCACTGTGCGGGAAGCCACAGACACCCAGAGGTTTGAGTGACAGCACCCAGGCTCCCCCCATTCCGCCACCCTCCCCTGCCTCCCCCGAGCCTGCCCTGGAGACTCTTCCCTGCAAGGTACCTTATGCCAGCAGCCAGGCACAGGCAGCCCGTCGGGGCCCTGGAAAGGAAGAAGGTTTCAGTGATGGGGATGGGGCCTGGGGAGCTCCTCTACACCCCACATACCCTCCCCTGGTCTGTAGGGAGGTACAGGTCAGGGAGCTGCCATGTGAGGCTGCTGGGCCCCACTGAGGCAGGGCCACAATGCCTCCTCTGTCCACCCAGGTAGTGGGGTCATGGGGACATGACGGCCTCTGACTGAGCTTGTCCTGTGTTCCCTCTGTGCTTTGTGGGGACTGCTGTGCAGTGAGCAGGAACAGGAGGGCACTAGGAAGGGATGGGCACTGTGCCAGGCATGCACAGGCTGGACTGGGTCCTGCCAAGAGCTGCGTGTCTTCCTGCCTGATGTGACAGTGACTCTGGCTCCTCACCCTGGGGCCTGCGAGCTTTCAGGCCTTGGGCAGGAATGGCTCCTGGAGGGTTTTAAGGATGGCCCAGGAGTTGACATCCTGCTTCAGCCTGTGTGGGCCCTGCACAGGGCAGGCTCAGGCTGTTGGGGGTTGGGCTGGGCGTGGGGTGGGGCTGTCTAGTGGCACCTGTGGTGCCCACTCAGCAGCCAGACATAAGCAGGGTCCGGGTTTCCTCAGGCAGCCTGAAGGGTGAGGAAACTGGAGAGGAACAAAGACTAACTTATCAGGGACACCAAGGCACAAAACATGTCATTCTGTTCCAAAGCACAGGCATGAGCCTCAGACACTGGGCATCCCCTGGAATATTCCCATGTGTACACAAGGGGACCAGGCTAGGGACCAAAGGGAAGGTGAGGAGGAGGGCAGAATGGAAAGGAAGGCAGAAGCGAGGAAGGCCGGGGCCCTGGCTGCCCCAAAGGCCCACACAGCACACGGCACACGGCACACAGCAGGCCAGACCGCCTACCGCAGGGCATGGCCCATTGCCCCTCGCAGGGCCCCGCCAGCCTGGTGCCCCTCTCCGGCCTCCGCAGGTGGGATTCTCCTGTTCAAAGGAGACAAGGGCTTACTGACTTGGAGGGGAGTCCTGGGCCAGGGGCTGGAGCTGCAGGGCTGGGCCACCCTGCCCCTGCTGTCCCCGCACTTTCCTCTTCAAGTCCTTTTCTCACTGACTTCTCAAAACTGTCTGAGGGGAGGGGTACCCCCCACTGCAGGGATGAGGACACTGAGGAACAGAGGCCAGAGGTAGGGGGTCTCTAACTCTGGCACCACTGGAGGTTGAGGCTGGCCTGCACACATCCCTGCAGAAGGCCCCCCTCCCCATTCCCGTGGCTGGAGTGGCCAGGTATGAGTATCTGTCCAGTTGTAGTATGAAAACCCGGCTGTTTTGTTTTTCCTGTCTTTTCTGAGCTCCACTGGAAGAGTGTGACATGTAAACCCTCCCTACTTTCTAGAAAAAGGGAACTAGGCAGGGCACAGTGGCTCACACCTATTGTCCCAGCACTCTGGGAGGCCAAGGTGGGACAATCGCTTGAGCCCAGGAGTTCAAGACCAGCCTGGACAACATTGCAAGACCCCAGTTCTACAAAAATTAAAAATTAGCTGGGCATGGTGGTGCATGCCTGTAGTTTTGGCTACTTGGGAAGCTGAGGCAGGAGGATCACTTGAGCGTGGGAGATTGAGGCCGCAGTGAGCCATGATTGCACCACTGCACTCCAGCCTGAGCGACAGAGTGAGACTCTGTCTCCCGAAAGAAATAAAGGGAACTGACTTTTGAATTGTGGTTGTTTCAGGCACTGGGCACTGGGGCTGGTGGGCTACCACGGGCCACTGAGAGGAGGGAAGGAAGTAAAGGAAGGGTGTGGGGGCAGGCAGAGGGGATGTGGGGAAGACAGAGGTGCTGCCCCAGCCCAGAGAGACTCTTCTGGGAAGGATGAAGGAAGGGGAAGGACAGCCAGCAAGAGAGGTCAGAATGGTCCCACCATCTATGCTTGGGGAAGCTGAGTTTCAGCCCAACTTGGCCTCAAGCCCAGTGGGAGTCAGACCCCGACTCTGACCCCAGGCAGCCAGAGCGGGGGGCTGGGAACTCACTGCCTCCGTCCCCAGCAGCAGTGTGCCTGTGCTGACTTTGGTTCCCTCCTCAGGGCCCAGCCCCTCCCAGGGCACCGCTGATGGTACTGACAACTCCAGGTAAAGCCCCTCCACTCCTTGTCTAGACCCTGTCCATCTCCAGCCCAAGATGGCCCACAATGGGTTCCTACTCAAGCCAGGCCTGTCCTGGGGCTGAACAGTGAGGGACGGGGCTTCCGTCTCTAGAGTGGCTGGGTTCCCTGAGCCATGCCCATGGTTGGGGGTGGTTAGGACCAGAGCAAGGGGAACCCTGGTGATGGCAGTAGCAGCAGCAGTGGCCCTGACAGTGAGCAAGGCCTGCGCGTGCCCAGTGGAGCCTCTGGGACTTGCAGCTGAGCTCTGAGGACAGGGAAGGTGTTGGTGTGACCATGGTTGGAGGCCAAAAAGACCTGGGGGCAGGGCCCTCCTCCGACACCTACCACAGGACATGGCTGGTCCAGGCCCGGTGGTCCCGGCTCGCCCTTCTGGCCCTTCACTCCTTTCCGGCCGGGAACCCCTCGCTCTCCCTGTGCAGGAGGGGAGATGGTGGTATTGGCCATCTGCTGCCAGGCTCAGGAACCTCCAACACCTCTCTGAGAGATGCGCCTGGGGTCAGCCTCCCCCTGCCTCCCGCCCACCTGCCCAGCCCGGGTTCTCTCTGCCTGCTTCACCTGAGCCTCCACTCCCACCTGCCTCCTTCCCCCTTTCCTCCTGCCCCAGTCCCGTCCAGCTGCCCTCACCTTCTCTCCACGCTCGCTCCGATCACCTTTCTCTCCTCGGGGTCCAGGAAAACCCTGACAAAAGGATTAGAGGCTAAACCCGAAAATGAGGCTGGAGGTTTGCACCTCTGTTACCGGCTCATCTCCGTTCCTTTCCCACCCACACGCCCACTCCCGCCCCTGCATATTCGTGACACACACCGGCCCAGCCCCAGCTGCAGTGATACACTGCTGGGCACAAGGCTGAGGTAGGAAGAGCATGCATTTAGGACGCCAGCTGGGCTTGCTCCAAAGTAGTCCCTGGACATCAACACTTAGGCAGAGCTGCTGGCAAGGGGTTCTCTGACATCACAGAGGCAGCTGGCGCTGGTCTAGGCTTGGCTGGGGACAGAGACCCTGGAAACCATGGAAGTCACATCGCTGTCTGATGGGATGAGAAATGGTGACCTCTGTTCTGTGCCCTTGGTTCAACAGCCACCTGTCCAGTCATCTATCTGTCCATCCACCCAACCAAGCTGGCTAAACATCCACTAGGAACTGGGCTGTTGGCTGGACACTAGGGGCAGAGAATTGGATTCCTTGTGGCCGGGTGTGGTGGCTCACACCTGTAATCCCAGCACTTTGAGAGGTTGAGATGGGCAGATCACCTGAGGTCAGGAGTTTGAGACCCATTCTGGCCAACATGGCAAAACCCTATCTCTACTAAAAAATACAAAAATTAGCTGAGTGTGGTGGTGCATGCCTGTAATCCCAGCTACTTGGGAGACTGAGGCAGGAGAATTGCCTGAACCTGAGAGGGGGAGGTTGCAGTGAGCCGAGATCATGCTACTGTACTCTGGCCTGGGCGACAGAGCAGGACTATGTCTCAAAAACAAAGAGGCCGGGCATGGTGGCTCCCGCCTATAATCCCAGCACTTTGGGAAGCCGAGGCGGGCAGATTGCCTGAGCTCAGGAGTTCGAGACCAGCTTGGGCAACACAGTGAAACCCCATCTCTACTAAAATACAAAGAATTAGCAGCCTGGCAGCGTGCACCTGTAGTCCCAGCTACTCGGGAGGTTGAGGCAGGAGAATCGCTTGAACCCGGGAGGCAGAAGTTGCAGTGAGCTGAGATCGTGCCACTGCACTCCAGCCTGGGTGACAGAGTGAGACTCCATCTCCAAAAAAAAAAAAAAAAAAAGAAAGAAAGAAAAAGAAAAAAGAAAAAGAGAACAATTTAAAAAAGAGAATTGGATTCAACATGCTCCCTTGTTCATGTGTAACGGGGCAGGCAAGAGAGTGCTGATGACAGTCAACGCTCAGTGACAGAGGTTGAAACAGGGGTGGTGGGACTCTGGGGGGAAGGGCTATTCTATCACAGGTGGGGGGTTCAAAGAGAGTTTCTGAGCACGGTCCTTATTACAGCTGGGCCTGCTGGGGTTGAGGAGGGGCCTGGCATTTGCCAGGTAGAGCAGGGTGGGCATGGCTTTGAGATGCTACCCTGAGCACCAGGCCTCCTAGAAGGCAGCTGTGGCCACATTCATGGTGGTATGGAGTCTCTTTAGCTTCACCCCCAACTGGGCCCAGAGCCTGCAGTTGGTTCAGCATTGTCCTCTCCCCTCCCTTCCCATCAATGGATCCCAGCCCTCCCAGTCAGAAACACAAGCTACAGCTCTTCCTTTGCTTCCTCCAGTTGCTCTCCCAGGTAATGTTGTCTTTTTTTTTTTTTTTTTTTTTGAGATGGAGTCTCGCTCTGTTGCCCAGGCCAGAGTGCAGTGGCGTAAACTTGGCTCGCTGCAACCTCTGCCTCCTGCGTTCACACCATTCTCCTATCTCAGCCTCCCGAGTAGCTGGAATTATAGGCGCCCGCCACCATGCCCGGCGAATTTTTTGTATTTTTAGTAGAGACAGGGTTTCACCGTGTTAGCCAGGATAGTCTAGATCTCTTGACCTCATGATCCGCCCGCCTCGGCCTCCCAAAGTGCTGGGATTACAGCATGAGCCACCATGCCCGGCCGGTAATGTTCTCTTTTTAAAGTCTAGAGTGGACACCAGAGTCCTTGCAGCCCTGCATCTGGTCCCATGTCCCTCAAAATAGCTACCTGATTTTCCTGAGGACAACCTCCCTTCTCACAACCCATTGATTCCACCCCAGTCCATGGTCTGACTCATCAGGGCACTGCATTCCTACGGTCAAGTGACAGTTCAGTGTTGACCTAACTGGGACCAGGGAGAGGCTGTGAGACTTCCTGTAGAACACTGGAGTGAGTCAAATTTTCTTTCTTCTTAGTTTGGGCCTGGGAGGATGATGGTCTCGAGCTGCTGGCTTTACCTCACCACCACGCGGAACTTGATTTTCACAGGGAAAGCGGACAAGAGAGGGTGAAAGGCTGAGTTGTGTTGACACAGTTGAGCCCTGGATCCATGTGTTGAACCTCCAGATTTTTCAATTTTGAGTCATTTTAAGCCAGTTTAAACTATGTTTTCTATGTATACTACCAGAGAGACTTGATATAATCAGCCTGGGCTAATACTTCCCTTCCTCTTCTTCTCAAATTACTGTTCTAGCTAAAGCCTTATTATCTGTCACCAGGATATTGTAACGGGTTCCTCACTGCTCTCTTCACTTCCTTGCTACAATGCATCATCCATCCATCTATCCATCCATCCACTCATCATCTATCATCCCCTCCATCCATCCATC
>NC_045437.1:112617065-112623792 GCF_002776525.5 Piliocolobus tephrosceles | reverse complement strand
TATCCATCCATCCACTCATCATCTATCATCCCCTCCATCCATCCATCCATCGATCATTCATCCATTATCCATCCATCCATCCATCCATCCATCCATCCATCCATCCATAATGGATAGATAGATGAATGGATGGATGAGTCCATTCAATCCTCCATCCCTGCATCCATCATTCTTCCATTATCCATCCATCATCCATCCACCTAACCATCCATCATCCATTCATCATCCACCCACCCATCATCCACTCATCCATCATCCATCCATCCATTCACCCATCTATCCATTTATCCATCCATTTATCCATCCATCCATCCATCCATCCATCCATCCATCCATCCATCCATCAATCCTGCAGCCATTATGCATTTATCAATCCATCGATTCATCCTCCATTGTCCATCCATCATCCATCTAAGCAATGTATCCATCCTTTATCCATCCATTCATCTATCCACAAAGGACCTACTCTGGGCTGTGCACTGGACTTGGCAATGGGGACACAGGGGGAACCAGTCAGTTGCAGTCCCAGCCCTGGGGAAGGGGGTCACACTTGAGTAGCCAGATCAGGTTACTGCATGAGGGCAGAAGATACACACAAGAGGCACCCGATTACTCAAAGTGATGATGAGACACTTACATCTAGTCCTGGCTCCCCGGGTCTGCCCTGAGGAGAGACACAGAGTGGGTGAGAGGGGTTGGGGAGGGGGGCTGGGAACGCCGCTGCTGGGAAGTCCAGCCCCATGGGTTGGCCACAGACATGGAGGCAAGGAGACCCACCAACCACGCAGGCATAGATGGAGCCATGACAGACCTGGCATCCACAGAGCCTGAACTCTGGCCCTGTGAAGTGCAGGGACCCAGTGAGGTACAGGGTTGGGGGTCCCCGGGTTGAGTGCCACCGTGACCATGTGGCCATAGTTGGTGAGGGGCTTCTGAATGAAGCAGTTACCTTCTCTCCTTTGGTTCCTGGCAGCCCAATAAGGCCCGATGGGCCAATTGGCCCCTGGATAGAAAAGGAGTGAGTCAAGAGGCATGCTAGTTACAGGAATTAACACCTGTGGGACAAACAAGGCTTGTGAGACTCACAGGCAGGCCGCTGGGGCCTCTCTCACCAGACGCGCCTTTCTCTCCCTTTGCTCCATCCAAGCCCTGGAGGCAAAGGAGGGAAATCAGTCAAGGGGAAGGGGTTAGACAGAGAGTAGGACAGGCAAGCTTGGAGACTGCAAGGGAGCTGGGATGTGGACAGAGGAACAGATCCAGGCTCCACCAGACCTGACCCCAGCTTACTCCCTGGTGAGGGTGATCAGGAGGAGGTCTGGCCATGCACATTGCGCCTTTTCCCGAACAGGCTTCCTCAACCCCATGGAAGGTGATTATGGTCACACCCATTTCAAAGATGAGGAAAGCAGGTGCAGACAGGGGCGGGGACGGGCCCAGCCACACAGTGGGAGGCAGCAGAGCTGGGTCCCCATCAGGCTTCTGTGGCAAGCCTTGGACCCTGTCCCTGATAGCAGCTGCCTCTTTGAAACATGAACTGTGGTGGCCTTAAGAGAAAACAGAACCAGAAGCAGTGCATCTGGTGGGGCTGCGGGCTCAGGCCTGGGGTTCCATGACTCTCAATCCCACATCTGGTCTCTGAGCTGGGGAAGCAGAGATGTGCTCGTGCCAGGAGGGTGGTGTGACAAGGAGTGAGGCCAGATGGCCTCCCCGTCTGTGTCTGCCTCCCTGGAGCAGGGCATGCGGGCAGCCCACACTCGAGGATTTAATGTAAGAGCAGGCAACACTCCATCATGTAATATACACCAAGCCCAAGACTTTGTGCTCAGGCTGTGGCAGCGGAGAGACAGATGTGTGTGGGGTGGGCTGGGATGGGGAGAGGTGGGGACAGTGCATGGAACTGAGAGGCACAGAGAACGGAGAAGGGGACAAGCAGTAGAAACAGTGGGTGGTGGACCCGAGGAGGAGAGAGGTACAGACTGGGGTTCTGGGCAGAGGGAGAAGGTGGAGAAGAGAGCCCCAAGTGTGGAGAGGGGGCATTGGCCCTGATGACATCAGGGAGGTTATGCCCTGGGGAGTTGGGACGTTCAGGTGCTGGGAAGACTCAGGGATGGGCCAGGGCAGAGCGTCAGGCCCTTTGCTTTGCCCATTGGCAAGGCTGTTAGAAACTGCCCAGGCGGTGAGTCTGAGGCCAGTAGAGGGGACTATGCCCACTCACCTTGGGACCCTGGATTCCCTGGAGGCCCTGCAGGAGGAAGCAGATGAGAAGGCTGGCTCCAGACCCTCTTGCAGCGGCCACTCACTGGCCCCTGGGGCCCTGTCCTGGGCTCTGCCCTCTGCCCATATGCCCCTCCCTGAATGGAGAGGCCCGCTGTCTTCTGGGTCACGGCTCTGGGACTAGCCCCCATCCCGCCTCTTGGTTTCCTGGCTGCTTCAAACCAAACCAAAGCAAACCGTCCTTACCATTGGGCCTGGGGGGCCAGGGGGGCCAGGGGGCCCTGGCTCCACTATGAGCTGAGCCTAGGGAGGGTGAGAGACAGGTTAGTCACCCACCGCCTGTCACCCTCACCCACCCACACCCCAGCACATTGCTGGATCGAGAGTCTCCTTCCTGCCCCCAGAGGGCAGAGTCTGGTGAGCGGGTGGCAGCCGGCCTGTGGCTTCTCAGAGGGGCCTCACTCCCCGTACTCTCCCTCCCCTACTGCCCTGGGTTTGCTCAGGCCAGGTGGCCTTTTTGTCCCAAGGCTCAGGCTCCCCACCCAGCCTGGACTGGGTGTTGGGGGAAGCCCTGACCCCCCACACCCCCTTACCAGGCTCTCCTGTAGGCTGTCAGATGCCGACTCTCCCTTCTCCCCCTTGAGGCCATCAGTACCCTGCAGGACGGCATGGCCTGTGAGTCCTTTGTGTCCAGCACCTACATCACCACCCACGGTGCTTAGCGACCTCCCTTCCTTCCCCCATGTGGCTTCTGGGAGCAGTCCTCAGTTAGCTGTTGCAACTGAAGTTTTCTCTGGATGCATGGACCACGCCCTGGGTGGTCAGCAGAGAGCACATGAGCAGCTGCACAGATTGTTTTCTTGGGGTGCAGCGAACAACCAGGGGCTCTGAAGCAAAGATCCCGGGGTCAAACCGCAGTGCCCCCTCTAGCTCAGTGATCATCAGGGATGGACAGTGGATGTCCCAGTGGTGGCGTAACACCTGGTGCTCTTCCAATCGGGCCACAAAAGCAACAACAAAAATGATGAGGATGACAACAGTGGGTATTTGCTGTGTGCCAGCCACCACTGTCAGCCCAGCCACGCATGCCCTTGAGGGAGGGGAATGATCACCCCACTTTGGAGGTGAGGACACCAAGGCCCCAGGAGGTTAGGTTGCTTGCCCGGAGCTGGATGCAGACTTGGGCAGCTTAGGTCAGAGCACGTGGCATAACCATCTGGCCAACGCGCTTCCATGGCCACACCTCCTGATTTTAGCTGCCCTCTGAGGCAGGCGGAAGGCCTCTTCCAGATGAGGAGTGGAGGCCGGGAGAGAAGAGGGCAGTGCTGGCCCAGAGCCTAGAGTGTCCCCGGCCGGCTGGGCACTGAGACTGCAGGGGCTGTCAGAGGCACGCCCTGGCCTCCGCACAGCACGGGGCTTCCACACAGGAGGCGCAGTGTGGCCCAGCCCAGTCACATACCGGGAGGCCGGACAAGCCCATCTCGCCTGCTTCCCCTTTGAGTCCAGCTGGCCCAGGCTCTCCTGGGTCTCCTTTCTGTCCTTTGGGACCCTGAAAGCCACAAGAACAAGGGATTAGTGGGGCTTAGGAGGTCCTCTCCCTTTCCCCACCCCAGCAGGTCCCCAGAGCTTAGTTCATGGCAGGTCCCCACTTTCTCTTTGTGGGGCCTCACCTCCAGCCACAGTGGCTGGGAGCCTTAGCTGAGTGCAGTGGGTGGGGATGGGGGCAATGCCGCTCCTGGCTCACTGCATCCGGGTGCGGGCACCTCAGGGCAGGGGCCGGGGCAGACGGGTGAAGCATGTGAGCCTGGAGCTGCCCCACTGGGGGCACTCATGGGGCCACATCGCTCTGTGCTCACACCTCAGAAGCTAGTGGTAGGACTCCCCACTTCACAAACTCTTCCAGCCACCGAATCCCTCCATTCAACCAATCACATAACGTCCAGGATGAGACACACACTGCGGACCCAGTGGGAAAGACTCACCCTCAAATAGCCAGTGACCCCATGAATATGCTTACGTCTGTATAGGATATCACACAGAGACACACACACACACACACACACGAATTGGGGCAAATACCTACGATGCCAATGATGCTCTTAGCTTTTATGGCTTTTCACCACGTGCCAGGCACTGTGCTGGGTGTTCTCCATACAGAGTTACTCAGCCCTGCCCCAGAGCAGACAACTTGCCCGGGGCCTGAGGGCAGACCAGGGTTTGCACACAGGCAGCCTGGCGCCAGAATCCATGATTTTTGCCTCTCTCACACATGGTCTTTAACTCTGTACACACACACACACACACACACACACACACACACACACACAGCCCAATACCAGGCACTGGCATCACCAAGGAAATGAAAGGCCCAGAGACCTTCTCTCCATCGATTCCTGGGGCACCAGGCAATCCAAGCTCACCCTGGAAGGGAACAGATGGCAAGAGGGGTTATGCCTTCCTTTTCTAGAGAGGTGTCAGCAGCCAGAGAGCCAAGACACACTGTGTACCCGGCCCAGGGTGGGTCAGTACCCACCACCTCCTCTGTTTCCTCAGTCCATCACGAGCAGATGTAGCCCATGGCTATCACCGGTAAGTTGTTATGTCACAGATTCGGGTGCTGAGGCTTGGAGGGTTAAGTGACTGGTTTCAGGCCACAGAGCCCAGGAACAACGATGCCAGGACCAGATCTGCCTGACTTCAAAGCTGTTGGCTCTTTCTCTTGAGACAAATGGGCAGGATGCGAACAAATGGTACAGGCCACAGGGTGTGCATAGCTGTCCATCCACCGGACTGGTATGCGGCCACAGGGGCTGGGTTTTCAGTTCTTTATTTTTAGCTAGTGGATACTTATAAAACACTACACCCAATAGCAGCTAAATATACATTTAATTTGTGTGCATATAAAACATTCAACAAGAAAGAACACTTTGACTCTAAAACAAGTTTTAATACATTAAAAAGATCAATGTTGTATTAAAAAGAATATGTTCTGGCTGGGCATAGTGGTTCACGCCTGTAATCCCAGCACTTTGGGAGGCTGAAGTGGGTGGATAACCTGAGGTCAGGAGTTTGAGAGAGCCTGGCCAACATGGTGAAACCTCCCTCTCTACTAAAAATACAAAAAATTAGCTGGGCTTGGTAGCACAGGCCTGTAATCCCAGCTACTTAGGAGGCAGAGGCAGGAGAATTGCTTGAACCCGTGAGACAGAAGTTGCAGTGAGCTGAGATGGCACTACTGTACTCCAGCCTGGGCAAAAGAGCAAGACTGTCTCAAAAAAAAAAAAAAACATAAAAAAAAAAAAAAAAAAGAATATGTTCTCTAACTGCAAGATAATTTTTTTTTTTGAGACAGAGTTTCACCATGTCTCCCAGGCTAGAGTGCAGTGGCACAACCTCAGCTCACTACAAGCTCTGCCTGCTGGGTTCAAGCAATTCTCCTGCCTCAGCCTCCCAAGTAGCTGGGATTACAAGTGTGCACAACCACGCACAGCTAATTTTTGTATTTTTAGTAGAATAAGGGTTTTACCATATTGGCCAGGCTGGTCTTGAACTCCTGACCTTGTGATCCACTTGCCTCCACCTCCCAAAGTGCTGAGATTACAGGCGTGAGCCACCATGCCTGGCCACATGATAATTAAATAAGAAATTAATAAAATATCTGGTCAGCTGGATACATTAAATATGAAAAAAACTAAAACCAAACAAAAAAGCAAGATGTCTGGAAAAAAATCTCCCAAGTATTTCTAAATCCCCAAGTATTTCTAAATAATCCATGAATAAATCAAAAGAGAGCTTAGAAATTAGGTTGCGTTGAATAAAAATAAAATTCAACATATCAAGGTTTGTAGGATGCAGCTAAAGCAGTGCTTACGGGAAAATTCATAGCTTTTAGAAAGGTTTTAGATTCGAGAGTACACGGGTAGGGCTGCCACATGGGTGTATTGCATGATGCTGAGGTTTGAGCTGCTAATGATTCTGTCACCCAAGTGGTGAACCTAGCACCTGATAGGTAGTTTTTCAATCCCTGTCCTCCCACCTCCTCCCTTTCGGAATCTCCAGTATTTATTATTCCCGTCTTTGTGTCTGTGTGTACCCAATGTTCAGCTTCCACTTTTTTTTTTTTTTTTTTTTTGAGATGGACTCTTGCTCTGTCTCCTAGGCTGGAGTGCAGTGGCGTGATCTCGGCTCACTGCAACCTCTGCCTCCCGGGTTCAAGCAATTCTCCTGCCTCAGCCTCCCGTGTAGCTGGGACTACAGGTGCCGGTCACCACCACACACGGCTAATTTTTGTAGTTTTAGTAGAGATGGGGTGTCACCATGTTGGTCAGGCTGGTCTCGAACTCCCAACCTCAAGTGATCCGCCCGCCTCAGCCTCCCAAAGTGCTGGGATTACAGGCGTGAGCCACCGCACCCAGCTCAGCTTCCACTTTTAAGTGAGAACATGCAGTATTTGGTTTTCTTTTCTCTCCTTCCTTCCTTCCTTCCTTCCTTCCTTCCTTCCTTCCTTCCTTCC
>NC_045437.1:112608794-112617055 GCF_002776525.5 Piliocolobus tephrosceles | reverse complement strand
TCCTTCCTTCCTTCCTTCCTTCCTTCCTTCCTTCCTTCCTTCCTTCCTTCCTTCCTTCCTTCCCTCCTTCCTTCCTTCCTTCCCTCCCTCCCTCCTTCCTTCCTTCCCTCCTTCCCTCCCTCCCTCCCTCCTTCCTTCCTTTCTTTCTTTTTCTGAGATGGAGTTTTGCTCTTGTTGCCCAGGCTGGAGTGCAATGGCACAATCTTGGCTCATTGCAAGCTCCACCTCCCAGGTTCAAGCGATTCTCCTGCCTCAGCCTCACAAGTAGCTGGGATTACAGGCACACACCCCCATGCCCAGCTGATTTTTTGTATTTTCAGTAAAGACAGAGTTTCACCGTGTTGGTCAGGCTGGGCTCAAACTCCTGACCTCAGGTGATCCACCTGCCTCGGCCTCCCAAAGCACTAGGATTCACAGGTTTGAGCCACCACACTCAGCCCATTTTCTTTTCTGTATTAATTTACTTAGGATAATGGCCTCCAGCTGCATCCATGTGGCTGCATATGACAGGATTTCATTCCTTTTTATAGCTGTATGATTTTTCAGTTTAAACGTACGAATGAGGCTTCCCAGGGAAATCTCCCAGATTAGACAGAGCCCAGGGAGAAGGCACTCAGCCTGGAAGCCCAGGCCCTTTCTCTGAGCTCCCAGAAGCTAGGACACCAGGAGGGAAGTGGAAGAGGATCACAGAGCAGACAGGATGTGGGAGGTGAGCCCTGGAGACAAATGCCTGGGGGACCACATAGCTGTGTTGGCACTGACCTTGGTTCCAGGGATCCCTGGTGGCCCTGGGGGCCCCTGTGGCCCGGGAGGCCCCTGTGTGTGAAAGTAAAGCCAGTCAGTGTCATTGGTTAGGCAGGGCCTCCCTTTGCTGCCCGCCCAGCTCCCCACCTGGAACAAAGTCCCCGTCCAGCTGAGCTGAGCAGGGGCAGGGTCCTCGGGGACTGCTTCTTCCCGTCAGGTCAGGCCACACTGTGCATGGCTTTATCTGGCTACCCAGGTTTGGGGGAGGCCAGGAGGTGTCTGCTGCCATGAACGGCTCTCTGCCCCAATCCAGATTTCGTCACGATGTTCCCCTGCTCAAGATCTTGCTTTGGCTCCCTATTGCCTCTCGAAGCAAGCTTAAATTCCCTGCTGGCATTCAAAGCTTGCCAAGAATGACATCCCCAACAGTGGCCCAGCACCACCCTCTCTGACTGTCCTACGAGCTCTCTGGCCCTCTGGCTCCACTGCCTGCTATCTGCTGGACCTAGGGAGTTCCTCAGTCTCGCAGGTAGGGGTGGGGTCTCCAGTGTGTCCAGGTCCGACCCCACTCTCAAGCTCCTGTCCTGACCCAGACATTTTGCAGGCCCCGTGCTCGGCCTCCACACTCCCCTCCCCTCCCTTCTGTAAAACTGCACCCTGCCCAGCCCCTGTCCCACAAGCTCTAGGTCTCTCCCCTCCCGCCTCCCTATCCTGTGCCCTTCCTGTTGGTGTCCCACTGAGATGCCCCCGGCCTCCATCTTATCCACCCTCCTCTAGGCCCAGGCCCAGGACCTCCCTGCCTGGGGTCCCCCTGCTGCCTGCTCCAACACCCGCTTTCATTCACTGTCCATACCATTCCCTAGCTAGCCTTCCCCCAATATGTTTTTATTTTTTATTTTATTTTTTTGAGATGGAGTCTCCCTTTGCTGCCCAGGCTGGAGTGCAGAGGTGCGATCTCAGCTCACCACAACCTCCACCTCCCGGGTTCAAGTGATTCTCCTGCCTCAGCCTCCCGTGTAGCTGAGACCATAGGTGTGCACCACCACACCCAGTTAATTTTTGTATTTTTAGTAGAGACGGGGTTTCACTATGTTGGCCAGGCTGGTCTCAAACTCCTCACCTTGTGATCCGCCTGCCTCAGGCTCCCAAAGTGTTCGGATTATAGGCGTGAGCCACCCACCTGGCATGTTTTTATTTTTTTAACATCATCCCCTGCATGGACTATGTGGACTATGGCTGCTTGCTGCCCATCAAATTGAGTCAGCATCTCAGTCTGGCATCCAAAGTCCATCTCTGGCCAGGCGTGGTGGCTCATACCTATAATCCCAGAACTTTGGGTGGCCGAGGCGGGGGGATCACTTGAGATCAGGAGTTTGAGACCAGCCTGGTCAACATGGTGAAACCCCGTCTCTATTAAAAATACAAAAATTAGCCGGGTGTGGTGGCGCGTACCTGTAGTCCCAGCTACTTGGGAGGCTGAGGCAGGAGAATTGCTTGAACCTGGGAGGAGGAGGCTGCAGTGAGCCGAGATCACACCCAGCCTGGGCAACAAGAGTGAAACTCCATCTCAAAAACAAAAACAAAAATAAAAACAAAACAAAGTCCATCTCCCAACTCCCTGTACTCACAGGCTCGGTCAGCCTGGGACACACCATGCATGTGCCTGCCTGCCATGCCATGCCACGCCACGCCATGCCACACCATGCATGCCTGGGGGTGGGTGTCACAGTTACTGCCAACTTGTACTTCCCCAAAGCCTGTGGGACATAACTGGAAATGATGCTCAGTTATTTCCCACAGGTGAGGCCAGGGCCCCCTTCCCGGTCTGGTCTCTGGCGACCACTCCTTCCTCACCCACTTCCCTTCTGGGGTACCCATGAGCTGCTGGCACCCAGTGCCTCTCTCCACTGGTGGTAAGTCCCAAGTTTACCAGCCACTGGGCTCGGGGTCACACATCTCCTAAGACTTCGGGGGCCGGGCTTGCCACTCTCATCCTCTCCATGACATCATTAGAAGACCTAGCCCTCCACCCAGTGTCCCCTCCACCCAGTGTCCTCTGGGAAGGTCCCAGGAGATACGGGTGGGAACAGACCCCAGGAAATGCTCTGGCTCCTGCCCCTGAGCGAGGAGCTTCCCTTTTTGACTTGGCCTCTAGGGAGCTCGGTCCACATGGGCCACATTCACAGGGGCTCTCTGAGGCGGTCTCAACATAGCCCTGATTTCCACATCGGATGCCTAGGAACGGTTGGGGTCTTTGTGCTAAGCTGCCTCGAGTCCCTTGTGTAAAAAAGTGCAGCATTAATCACAAAGGAAGTGATTGTTCCCTAAGGAAAATCGTATCTAAGGCACATCCTGGTCCCACCAGGAACACTACCTTGAGGGCATCCAAGATCCTGCCATCATAGTCGATCACCACTGTGTCTCCCTGCTCGCCCTTGAGGCCTGGGGCACCCTGAGGCAGGAAGAAGGGTAAGAATTTCAGGGAAGAGCTAGGCTCGGGGGTGAAGTGGCAGCTGTCCCTGCATCACACCCAGAGACAAAGCAATGGAAGAGCCTTGTCACCCAGGCCACACGCATGCCCCTCCCCAGTGTGGATCCCAGCATGGGAGGGAAGGGGAGGCAGGCACTGGGGCCAGCTGAGGGACCTGTTTCCACCCAGTCTGAGGGGCGGCTGGAATTGCCGTCATGTGGGCGTTCAGGCCTGACCCGAGTCCTCGGGGGAAAACGGAAAGCCTGATTTTGATGTGACGCTCTTCAGATTTTTAAATGTTGGCAACACACAGAGAAGCCCCAAACCCTCCAAAACACAAAAACATGAGCGGGCTGGATCTGGCCCCTGTGCCTCCATTTCCCAGCCTCTGGTAGCGGCTACACACACCACGCACCCACACGCCTATTCCCGCCTGGTTACAGGTGCACGTAAGCGTGCCCATGCCCATGCTGCACACCCAACGTGCACACTCACATGTGCACACAAGGCTGCTGGCCAGCCCTCCCCTCGTGAGCCTCACTCCCCACCCAGGCTGCTCTTTGCTTGGGGTACGGTGAAGGGTGGGGAGCACTTTGGTTCAGGCCCGAGCCAATCCCTTGTGCAGGCTGGAGACCCCTGCCTGGGCCTCATTTGCCAGCCCTCTCCCGTCCCTAGTCACAGCCTGCCCAGAACAGCCTGGCTCACTGGCTGCCTAGTCCAACCCTCTCCTTCTCCCCACCACCTGCACAGGCAGGCAGGGGCTCAGATCCTGTTTTTTGGAGGAAGAAACCAGTCTCCCGGAGCGTGAGGAGACAGAGCCGAGGCCAGGATCCTGGACGTCACCCTAAAGGTAAGGTATGTTGCTAGGGGCTGGTCACAAAAGATCTGGGGCGGGCCGGGGCGCTGTGCTCCTGGTGGCAGGGACAAACCTCCCTGTGGGGTGGGGAAAAGGCAAGGCCCAGCCCACTGCAGCAGGATCAGGCACAGGACACATGGAGGACCTGTGTCTGAATACATAAAGAAAGGAATTTAAATGGGCATGCGCTTGAGGGGACTGAGAGAGATCTGGCTTCATAAGAACGGGTCGGGACTCTTATTCTTATACTTCTGTATTTGAACATTTTACCCAAAAAAGGCACGTACTATGAATTTTCAAAAATCACTAATACATTAGTTTAAAAAGTAAAATACTCCCAGTTCCTGTAGCTCCACTGCTCCTCTGGGGTCTCTGTGGGGACAGGGGCTTCTGAAGCTATGGGGGCCCTAGATCTCATCCCTGAGGCCTTGCCTGAGAGGCGGCAGCTTACCCGGGGCCCTGCAGCTCCGTCCGTGCCTCGGTGGCCAGGCTCCCCCTGTGGAGACACACAGTGCAGGTGTGAAGCCAAAACACGCCTCCCACGACCCCGTTCCCAGTCCCCTCTTCCCAGGAGGGCCCAGGGCCCCAGTGCTGGAGCCTTCACAGCCGAATGTATGAGAACAGCACTCCAGGAATGGGGCTCCCCGAAGGGCCTGCGAGACCCTCCTCTGACATCACTTTGTGTAGAGTTGGGGAGGCTGGTGTCCAGGAGCCGGAGGCTGCATGGTGAGTGGGCCACAGAGCTGGGCACCAGTGGAGGCCTTGCCACTCGTCCAGATTCACCACTGCTGCCCCCACACCAGCTCTGACAGTGCTGAAGGAGACCCCTGGGCCAGGTCCTCCTGGGACTCCTCACTTAAAAGGGCAAACGAGAGCTGAGACCACGTCTCCCACTCCGACTGGGTGCCGGTCTGAGCAGGGCCCACGGGCGCCAGAGCAGCAAGCCCTCACGTCACCTTTGGTCCTGGGGCACCGCCCACGCCACTCTCGCCCTGAGGCCCCTCGCTCCCTGGCTCGCCCTGAAATAGAAACAGGTGCAGTGAAAGCAAGTGTGAGAGGGCACGTGGCGGGTGCCCTGGGGCTGCCTGAAGCCTTGCGATTAGGCCTCCTGGCAAATTGTTACTGAGTCCATGGGGAGTGTGCGGATGGACCTCAGGGCTCTCGCTAGTCCAGGGGACACAGGACCACGGCTGCCACCTTCTGGTGTGGGCCTTGGCCCTTACTTGGGGCAGCTCAGGGGCTCAAGGGGCACTTTGGAGACTGGTTGGCCAGGATTTGGTGGCTGTTGTGAGGGGTTAGGGGAGTGAGGCGTGAGGATGACACCCAGTTCCTGGCTTGGGGACAGGGCAGAAAGTGAGGCCCCTGAGATGGAAACAAGAGGGCTTGAGGGAGTCAGGGAGACACACGGACTGGGTGAGACGCTAGGCCTGTTGTGTGGTGGGGCCAGGGCCTTCCTCTGCCTCTCTCTGGCCTGCACCAGGCACTGGCCTAGGACCTTGTGGTGCCAAAGGTCCAGGGTAGGGACTTCACCAGGCAGACGGGAACCATGGGAGGTGGGGGCAGAGGGCCATGAGGGGAGGGGCAGATACTCACCTTGGGCCCTGGTGGTCCAGGGAGCCCTGGTGGTCCAGGCTGGCTTGGTGTCCCATCGTCGCCCTGAGGAGAGGACACCTGGGGCTTGCCGGTCAGACCCTCAGGTGGCCAGTGGGCCCCTCCCTCCTCTGGGCTTCCCAGTACACCAGTCTGCTCCTGGCACCTGTACCCGCATATGGTACCAGGCAGCGTCTCCCCACCCTCCTTGCCCCTCCAGGGCAGAGGTGGGGTCAGATCCATCTCTCTGTGTTGCCTGACCCCACCAGCCCAGGGCTGGCATTTGCAGAAAGAATGGATAGGCAGATGAATGAGGGTACATTCATCCATTTATTCCCCCTGTGGGTCAGGCAGCTGAGGTCCCTGCTCAGGTGGAGTCAGAGGAGGCCAAGGGAAAAGAAACGTTCAAATAAATACAAGGTTGGCTGGCACGGTGGCTCACGCCTTAACTCCAGCAGTCTGGTGGGTCAAGGCGGGGAGACTGCTTGAGCCCAGGAGTTTGTGGCTGTAGTGCCCCATCATGGCACCTGTGAATAGCCACTGCACTCCAGCCCGGGCATAGAGCAAGACTCCATCTCTTTTTTTTTTTTTTTTGAGACAGAGTCTTGCTCTGTCACCCAGGCTGGAGTGCAGTGGCCGGATCTCAGCTCACTGCAAGCTCCGCCTCCCGGGTTCGCGCCATTCTCCTGTCTCAGCCTCCTGAGTAGCTGGGACTACAGGTGCCCGCCTCCTCGCCCGGCTAGTTTTCTTTTGTATTTTTTTAGTAGAGATGGGGTTTCACCGTATTAGCCAGGATGGTCTCGATCTCCTGACCTCGTGATCCGCCCGTCTCGGCCTCCCAAAGTGCTGGGATTACAGGCTTGAGCCACCGCGCCCGGCCTGCAAGACTCCATCTCTACAAAAACCAGAAAATAAAAAATCAGCCAGGCATGATGGCACACGCCTTAGTCCCAACTATTTGAGAGGCTGAGGTGGGACAATTGCCTGAGGCTGCAGGGAGCTGTGATCATGCCATTGCATCACAGCTTGGGTGACAGAGTGAGATCCTATCATATATACATACACACATATGCAAATAAATTCTCGGCACCATGTCAGGAAGTGGAGTAGTGTTGAGAAGAGAAGAGGATGGCATGGTGGAGAGGGACTGCAGGGAGAGCTTGTTTCAGCAGGTGGCCAGGGAAGGTCTCCTAGAAGATGGGAGAGTTTTTTTTTTTTTTTTTTTCGTAAGATGGAGTCTCACTCTGTCACCCAGGCTGGAGTACAGTGGCACAATCTTGGCTCACTGCGAGCTCTGCCTCCTGGGTTCATGCCATTCTCCTGTCTCAGCCTCCCGAGTAGCTGGGACTACAGGCACTGGCCACCACGCCCGGCTAGTTTTTTGTATTTTTAGTAGAGATGGGGTTTCACCATGTAAGCCAGGATGGTCTCGATCTCCTGACCTCGTGATCTGCCCGGCTCGGCCTCCCAAAGTGTTGGGATTACAGGCATGAGCCACTGCGCCTGGCCTGGTTTTTTGATTTTTGAGACAGGGTCTTGCTCTGTTATCCGGGCTGGAGTGCAGTGGCACAATCCATAGCTTACTACAGCCTCGACCTACCAGGCTTAAGCAATCCTCCCACCTCAGCCTTCAAAGTAGCTGGGACAACAGATGCATGCCACTGCACCTGACTAGTTTTTCTGATTTTTAGTAGAGATGAGGTCTTGGTGTATTGTCCAGGGTGGTCTTTTTTTGTTTTTTTGAGACGAGTCTCACTCTGTCACCCAGCAGGTTGGAGTGCGGTGGTGCAACCTTGGGTCACTGCAACCTTCACTTCCCGGGTTCAAGTGATTCTCCAGCCTTAGCCTCCAGAGTAGCTGGGACTACAGCCGCCTGTGACCACGGCTGGCTAATTTATTTTTGGATTTTTAGTAGAGATGGAGTTTCGCCATGTTGGCCAGTCTGGTCTTGAAGTCCTGATCTCAAGTGATCCTTCTGTCTTGGCCCCCTAAAGTGCTGGGATTGCAGGTGTGAGCCAATGCGCCTGCTGGCCTTGCGGGAGGGTTTTGCTGAGACCTGAATGAGGTGAAGGAGGAGGCTGGCCCAGGAGAAGAGGCTGGAGAGGATAACACTCATTCAGTGGTTTTAAGTTTGAGCTCACATCAGTGGCACCAGGGGCTGGTCAAACAAACTCTGGCCCCATCCCAGAGTCTCTGATTCAGTGGGTCTGGGGTGGGTCCCAGGGCCACACTTTGAGAACTAATGTGCTCGGCCATGAAGTGGGCATGAATTTGATGTGTTTGAGGAAGGGAAAGAATGGGTGAGTGAATAAATGAATGAATAAAATGAATTCTGGCCTCACGGAGAGCGAGGACAGGGCAGCCACCCGCAGTAAGGGCTCAGGTCTGGGGAAGAGAAGGCTACTTTCCCTGTGGGTTGGCTCCCACACCCCCCATCCCATCCCCATCCCCATCCCCATCCCGTCCCCATCCCCACCCCACCCCCATCCCCACCCCATCCCGTCCCCATCCCGACCCCATCCCCATCCCCACCCATTCCCCATCCCCACCCCACCCCCACCACATCCTGTCCCCATCCCCACCCCATCACCATCCCATCCC
>NC_045437.1:112581088-112603794 GCF_002776525.5 Piliocolobus tephrosceles | reverse complement strand
TCCCCATCCCCACCCTGTCCCCATCCCCACCCCATCCCGTCCCCATCCCCATCCCCATTCCATCCCAGCCCCTGCCCTTCTCTCCAGCCACTTCCCAACACTGACCCGGATGCTCCTCCATCGGCCCCTCTCACCTTCTTTCCAGGTACTCCAGGCTCACCCTGGGGGAGGCAATGGGGGGTTCAAGAGCAAGGTGAGAGCCGCAGGAGTGTGGCCCGGACCCCAGGCCTCTTGTTCCTCGGATAGAAGTGGCACTGATGACCCGTGCCCAGGGCCAGCCCAGAGACCCCTGAGTGCTTCAGAGAGCTGGGGCGGACAGTCGTGAATTCCACTTCTGAGCCACTCACTCCCAAGCTCAACGACCCTGGGCAAGGCACTGTTCTTCAAAGCGGGGAGGTGACTCCTGCAGTCTCAGAGGGTTTTGGAGGACGAGGCACTGGCTAAGCAGCTTTCCCATCCTTCCTCCACAGGTCACAGACTCCGTCTCCATCAGGGAAGACCAGAGCCCTCCTCCCCACTCACATCCTCCCCAAAGAGGGCAAAGATGAAAGAGCTGGCATCTGCAGGGGGCTGGACCCGCTAACACGTGGAGAACACGTGGAGAACACGTGGAGAACACATGGAGAACACGTGGAGAACTACGTCCACATGGGCTGGACACGCTAACACGTGGAGAACTACGTCCACATGAAAACCTGCACATGGAAACCTGCACGTGGATGCTGACGTCAGCTTTACTCCAAATTGCCAAAACCTGGCAGCAGCCAACATGTCCTTCAGTAGGTGAGTGCATAGATAAACTGTGGCTTATCATTAAATAAATAATAAACCCAGATATGGACTATCAGTCAGTGCTAAAAAGGAATGAGCTGTCAAGCCATGAGAAGACATGGATGAAAGGTCAATGTGTATTACTAAGTAAAACAGGCCAATCAAAAAGGCCACACACAGTCTGATTATAGCTAGATGACACTCTGGGAAAGGCAAAACTATGGAGACAGTGAAAAGAGATCAGTGGCTGAGCACGGTGGCTCACGCCTGTAATCCCAGCACTTTGGGAAGCTGAGGTGGGTGGATCACCTGAGGTCAGAAGTTCGAGGCCAGCCTGATCAACATGGTGGAACCCCATCTCTGCTGAAAATACAAAATTAGCCAGGCGTGGAGGGGGACGCCTGTAATCCCAGCTACTTGAGAGGCTGAGGCAGGAGAATCGCTTGAAACTAGGAGGTGGAGGTTGCAGTGAGCCGAGATTGTGCCATTGCACTCCGGCCTGGGCAATAAGAGCGAGACTTCAACTCAAAAAAAAAAAAAAAAAAGATCAGTGGTGTCAGGGGCCAGGGAGAACGAGGGAGGAACAGGCAGAGAACAGAGAGTGTTTAGGGCAGGGTAAATACTCCATGACACCGCAGTGGTGCATACTTGTCAACACACGTTTGTCCAAATCCAGAGAGTACCACAGCAAGAGTGAACCCTAATGTGAACTATGGCATCTGGGTGATGGTGATCTGTCCACACAGGCAAATCATCTCTAACAAGTGAGGGTGCTCATAGCAGGGGAGCGGGGGCATGGGCTGGGGCAGGGGGATATGGAAACTCTGTACTTTCTGTTTAGTTCTGTTGTGAAACAAAAACTGTTCTAAAAATAAAATCTACTTGGGCCAGGTGCGGTGGCTCACACCTGTGATCCCAGCACTTTGGGAGGCCAAGGTGGGCGGATAACCTGAGGTCAGGAGTTTGAGACTAGCTTGGCCAACACGGTGAAACCCTGCCTCTCCTAAAAATATAAAAAATAAGCATGGTGTGGTGGCGCACACCTGTAGACCTAGCTACTCAGGAGTCTGAGGCAGGAGAATTGTTGGAACCCAGAAGGTGGAGGTTGCAGTGAGCTGTGATCATGCCACTGCACTGCAGCCTGGGTGACAGTGAGGCTCTGCCTCAAAATAATAAAAAATAAAAAAGAAGGAAAATCTATTTGAAACCAAAAAGCTAATGTGTTTTATGATTCAACTCTCGCAACTCAGTGTGAAAAAGGCAGGAAAGGTTTACTGTGCCTCCAGTTAACAGATGAGTAAACTGAGGCCCAGAGAGGTGCAGTAATTTGCCCATGGTCTGGGAATTTGGTCTCCTGACCCTACTGCCTTGGCTTCGCTGGGGGTGGGGGGAAGAGAAAGGAGGTGGTGGCGGGTGAGTCCCTCTCACCAGATCCGGGGAGGGGCATGGGGAATGAGGAGCACTCACCTTGGGCCCTGGGGGTCCCTTCGGGCCCTGGAACAAGAGAAGAGAAGGTATTAAATGTCATACTGGAGGCTGATCCTGGGCCTGTCCTTCTCAGCATCCTGGCTTTGTAAAAGGTGACACCAATCTCAGCAGCAGGAGGCAGGGCTGCTGTCAGAAGCAGGCTGGAGCTGCCCACCCTAGGCCTGACTCCTCAAGCCTGGGACAGCTTCTGCATTAGGGCTCAGGTGGTGGCAAGTGGACCACAGCCTCCACACAGGAATGTGGAGCTACTGGAATTCCCCCCGACTGGTGTCTCGCCTGGCCATTTCCCTAGGGTGGGTGGAGGGGCAGGTGCACAGGGGTGCACACACATGCAGACATGTACATGCAGAGGCGTGCACACACACACACACGTGTGCGTGACCCTGCTGTCAGCGTGTGTGGGAAAAGGGCTTCCAGGTCTGGGAACCACAGTACTGCCAGCCCAGGCCTCTGGAACGCCCTGGATACTGACCATCTCGCCGTCTTGTCCAGGCTCTCCTTTGGGGCCCTGCGGAAGTGTGAGGGGACAGTGGTGAGGGATGCAGGTTGTCACACTGAACTGAGCCGAAATCTCAGGCCAGACCCTGGGCTGGGGCTCTAAGTACATTGTCTCATTTCATCCTCGCCAAACCTGAAGAGCGAGTATCACTGTCCCCACTCCACAGAAGAGAATGTTAGGCTGGGGAGCCACTGGCCTGGTGTGACAAGTAATAGATGAGAAAACTGAGCAGCTGTCCTGGGGGAAACTGGTGGCAGTTTTGTGGGGGATCCATCTGACTCGGGGGGACCCTGGTGGCAGTCTGGTGGTGGTGTGGGCTCCACACTGGAGGGAAGGACAGGCTGGGGTTTCTGGGTTAGGGAAAGGGGTAGTAGGATGGGGCCTGGCCTCCAGGCTTTGGAGACGCTTGGGAGGAAAGCTGAGGCTGAGATACTATATTGGGGAGCACGAGGGGAGGGACTGATAAAGGTCTGCAGAGACAGTGCCCCCAGAAGGGTCTCCAGCTCAGGGTTGAGTCAGGATTGGGACTGGGATTGCAACTAAGGTCAGCTTAGGGTGTCTGGGTCTATCTGAGGTTAGAGTTGGTTTGGTCAGCGTCAGAGTCTGTAAGGGTCAGAGTTAGGGTCTGAATTGGGCGTGTAGACCAGGATTTGGGAATTGAATGAGTTTGAGGTCAAGGTCTTGATTGGGATCAGAGACCCAGTTAGCGTTAGATTTAAGGTTCGAATGGGATAAGGGTCTGGGTTGAGGTTAGGGTTGGGTTTGGGTCTGGGGTCAGGGTCAGGATCTGAATTGGGGTTGGATCTTGGTTGAAGTTTGGGCCCAGGTTCAGTGTCTGGATTGGGGTTAAGGCTGGCATGGGGTCTGCACTAGAGACGGGAATGGGGATGGGGCTGGCTCTGGAATCTGGATTTGGGGTTTTGGTCAAGTTCTGGGTGGCCAAGCTCCAGGCCCTCTCTTACCGCTGGGCCTTGTGCTCCCCTGGGGCCGTCCTTCCCAGTGTCTCCAGGAGGGCCCCGGGCCCCAGGAGGTCCAGGGGGCCCCGGAGGCCCAGCAGCTCCATCTTGTCCTTGGTCTCCCTGAAAGAGATGGGGCTTGGCATGACTCTGAGGGGGAGGGGGTCCAGCCTCCAGAGAGAAACCCTCAGATGGGCAGCCCCACGCCATCCCCTTTCCCAGCCCTTGGGGCAGGCTCAAAGGGGAGGGCTTTGTGACTGGGCCTCTTGCCACTTACTGGGGACTGCATGAAGGAACAGGTCCCCATACTTTGGTATCAGAGGCCCTACGGGACCTTTTACAGGCCAAGGAATGTGCCAGCTCTTCAGCGCCTGAAGCCCAGATCCAGTGTTTAGGAGAGAGATGGCACGTGCTGCATATGGGGGGAAACATGCGTGTCCAGCTGCCTCCTCTTCTCTCTAGAGTGGGGCCTGAGTATCTCCTGAAGGACCTTCCTGGAGGACCTTTTTTTTTTTTTGGTCAACTCTCGCTTCATTTGAAGTATGGAGGCACTTTCTTGGGCATTTATCCTTGTTCACAGCTGCTTGGTTAGTAACAGCCCCAAACTGGAAACCAATCCAAAAGTCCTTCAGTAGGTGGAAGGTTAAGGAGCTGGGGTACGTCCACGTCATGGAACACAACTCAGTAATCAACCCAGAGGAACAGGCCACGACACATGCAACACCTCAGATGCATCTCAGGAGAATTATGCTGAGTGAAACAGCCCATCTCAAAAGCTTAATACGGTGTGGTTGTATCTACATAACACTCTTGAAATGGCAACGTTATAGAGATGGAGAACCCATAATGGTTGCCAGGCATTAGGGATGGGGGGATGAAGGTGAATGTAACTACAAAAGAACAGCATGAGGGACCTTTGTGTGCTTTACACAAATCTACAAGTGTGTTAAAATTGCACAGAACTAAACACGCAAACGAGTGTGTGTACAGCTGGGGGCATCTGAATAAGGTTGGTGGATTGTATCAATGCCAATTTCCTGTTGTGAGATTGTACTCAGAGATGCAAGATGTCACCACTGGGGGAGAACGGATGAAGGGTACACAGATGTTATTTACTACAATTACATGTACATCTATAATTATCTCAAATTAAAAGTTAAAAAAAAAAAGGATGATGAAGGGCCACGCAGTTTCTCTCATGCAGCACTAAATCCCCAACTTTAGAACTTGATGTTAGCACTGGGTCAGACCTCGGGCAGCCAGAGCCCCACCTCATAGCCCGACCCGAGAGGGAGGAAGACCACTGTGACTGGCACCTACCCACTGCCCCAGCAGGGCCCACCCTGCACTGGCACAGGGTGGAGCCACAGGAATGGAGTACACCCACGTCATGGTGCCAGTGGCTCCCAACCTTCTTGTAACAGAGAAAGGAAGACCTAGCACTGAGCTAGCAAGGATATCCTGAAGATGATTTTTTTTTTTTTTTTTTTTTTTTGGAGACAGAGTCTCTAGCTCTGTTGCCCAGGCTGGAGTGCAGTGGCACAATCTTGGCTCACTGCAGCCTCCACCTCCCGGGTTCAAGCGATTCTCCTGCCTCAGCTTCCCGAGTAGGTGGGATTACTATTATTATTTGTATTTTTAGTACAGATGGAGTTTCACCATATTGGCCAGGCTGGTTTTGAACTCCTGACCTCAAGTGATCTGCCTGCCTTGGCCTCCCAAAGTGCTGGGATTACAGGCGTGAGCCACCACACCTGGCCGAACATGATCTTATTCAACCTTTGTGATGAGTTGGCCAGGGCACTGTTATTGTCCCACTTTACAGATGGAATGGCTGGGGTTGGGGGTCAGAGGGTCAGTTGCCCAAGGTTACAGAGCTAGGGAAGGCGGAGCCTCCTCTCACTGCCAAGGCAAGAGGTCCCTTTGAGACACTTCTTTTCATCCACAGATGTTCCCTGATCTGAAATAGCTCACCTCTCTAGCAAACTGCACTTAACACAAATTCACTTGCTTTCCCAATTAAAAAATCAGCAGAAGTTCTCAACATCCACCACTCAGGTCTTCCTCTCAGTCTGGCATGGCCAGGGTCGTGATCAAAATGTTATAGCTCCAGCCAAAAGGGAAGAAAACTGTCAGCTTGGTTAGGTCACCAGGCATGGGTGGTGATGGTGACAGGTAATTCCTGTTTTAATCTGCACTGAATCAGGAAGAGTTTGAAGACACCCCCTTAGCTCCCTGCTGTTCCTTTTTTTTTTGAGACGGAGTCTCGCTCTGTCGCCCAGGCTGGAGTGCAGTGGTGCTATCTCAGCTCACTGCAAGCTCCGCCTCCCGGGTTACGCCATTCTCCTGCCTCAGCCTCCCGAGTAGCTGGGACTACAGACGCCCGGCACCTCGCCTGGCTCGTTTTTTGTATTTTTTAGTAGAGATGGGGTTTCACCATGTTAGCCAGGGTGGTCTCGATCTCCTGACCTCGTGATTCGCCCATCTCGGCCTCCCAAAGTGCTGGGATTACAGGCTTGAGCCACCGCGCCCGGCCTGCTGTTCCTTTTATAAAGGCCCTCAGGCTGGGAACTACTGGCCTGGACTCTCCTTATTAAGACAGAAAATGGGCCTGACACTGGAGCAGGTCCTGGGAGAGGGTCTTCGGCTCTTTCCCGGCCAGTCCGCCTGCTCCTCCCTCAGGGGCTGGATGGCTGAGGTCTAACCCTGCAAACTGGGGTGAGTTGGGGGTAACACAGCAAGTCATCAGGCCCAGACCCCCACTCAGGCAGTCTACCTTGAGGATCCGGCGATTGTACAGGTGATGGTCTCTACTTATAAAGCCCGGATTGAGCCGTGGGAAAACCATCTAGTCAGCAGACAGGTTGTGTGGTCAGAAAGGCAGGAAGGTGATTTGAAAAACCACAAGGCTTTTTGAAACCTGGAGGCAAAGCCACTTAACCAAGCCCAGAGAAAGGCAATTAGGTGATCAGGTGTGCAGACTCCTTCTCCAAGGAGGGCCGCTTACCAGTGGAATGCCCACCAGCATCCGCATCACCCCCGGCGTGGGACGGGCTCCCGGCCTGGCTGCTGACAACCTCCCAAGACAGCCTAACCCTAACCCAGGGGCCATGAGAGAGAATGGCAATTGGAGTCTTAAGCCACTATTTTTAAATTTTTCTTTTTGGAGACAGTCTTGCTCTGTCGCCCAGGCTGGAATGCTGTGGTGCCACCTCGTCTCACTGCAACCTCTGCCTCCCGGGTTCAAACAATTCCCTTGCCTCAGCCTCCCGAGTAGCTGGGACCACAGGCGCCCACCTCCACACCCTGCTAAATTTTGTATTTTTAGTAGAGACAGGGTTTCACCATGTTGGTTAGGCTGGTCTCGAACTCCTGACCTCAAGTGATCCACCTGCCTCGACCTCCCAAAGTGCTAGGATTACAGGCACAAGTCACTGTGCCCGGCCATTAAGCCACTAAACTTTGTGTGTGCGTGTGTGTGTGTGTGTGTGTGTGTTGGGGGGCAATGTTCCCGATGACTGGGACACTGGGAACATAGGGAAGGTATCCATGAAGAGGGTTGGGGGCTTGGGAGCAGATCCACTGTTCCATGACCTCTGGGCCTCAGGACCTCTAGTCTGTTGAGGAGAGGGCATCCCCTTTGGATTATCAGCTCTACACACCCACCAGGAAGCAAGCAGAAGGGTTTTTCTCAGCAGCTAAAACTCAGCACGAGACCCTTTCTTTGACTGCAGAGCAATCTCACCAGCTTTATGTGGCTGGCACAGAGCAGCTGTGTCTGTGGGGCTTGGCCTGGCCAGCCCCCTTCCTTGCTCCTGCTCACAGCTCAGGGCCACAGAGGTACGGAGCAGGCGCCAGGCCAGCCCTGACCACAAGCTGCAGCCCCGCTCTCTGCACTGCCGCTCCCACTACCCTTTCATTCCCACAACAACCTCTTGGGGTGGGGGCTGTCCTCCCATTCACAGTTGAAGAAACTGAGTCTCAGGGAGCAAAACTTGATCAGGGTCACTCAGCTGGCAGGTGGCAGAGCTGAGCTTTGAGCTCAGTTCTGCTGACCCCAGAGCCTTCCCTCTTTTTGGGGTGCCAGCTGTCCTCAGTCTCCAGTCCAGGTCACGTGCCAGCCCCACTGTCCGGCATCCACAGCGGTAAGCATGGAGACCTGGACATCTTCCAGAGACAACCACCTGCGCAAGAGGTGGCAGCCCCACAAGCCAGGTCCCTGGGGGCTTCCGCTGGTGCTATGGGTGGGGAAGGCGCCTCTTGGCCTTTCTGTGATGAGCTGCAGGGAGCCAGGACCCAGAAGCAGCGCCAGTTATGCCTAATTATTAAGTCAAACAAACCATATGGGGAGTGAGGGAGGTCATGCCTGGTTCTTACCCGGGGGCCAAAGTCTCCTGGTGCACCCTAGGAACAAAAGACACGGAGAGGTATCACCACTGCTTTCATCATTTCTTACCATTTCCCATTGAGCATCTGTGCCCAGTGCTTCATAGACATGGTATGACTTAATTCTAACAACAATAGCAGGCAGGCTCTATTTTTATTTCCATTTCCAATGAGGAAGCAAACACAGTGAGGCCACTGAACCTGCTCAAGGTCACACAGCTAGCAGATCCGGGGCTTGAAGGCAGGTGTTCCCTTATCTCAGGGCAGCCCCAGCCATTCGAGGCCCCGGATATTGTGGAGCAGAGACAGCCCCTCCCACTGTGTCCTCTGGAAGGGATGCTAATGAGTAAATGCTGCTTTATACCACCAAGTTTTGGGGCAGTGCATTAAGCAGCAATAGACACCAAGACACCAGTTCTCTCTGGTTTCAAAGCCCCTGCAGGAATCACTTCTATGACATGGTGGCATCAGCCAAGGCCAGCGGGAAGGTAATCAGGCCACCTGCCAACTGCACTAGTCTCTCATCATTGGCAAGAACACTGAGACCATGACCTCATGCAGTCTCTCCTGTGGCTCTGTGAGATTGGTCTTAATTTACAGATGGGGAAACTGAGGCCCATCTGTTAACTGAGAATACCGTTAACAGTCACGGTTCAATCCCCCAGCCCTCCTGGCACCCCCCCTTCACCATGAAGTCCTCTGGACACTCGTCATTCTGGGAGCCTGGCAACTTGGCCAAAGCCACACAGTTGGTGGTGGAGCTGGAATGCAAAGCCGAGGTTCTGAACACCAGCTCCCATGCCTCCCCACGGCTCCCTCAGCCCTGGTGGTTGGGTGGGAACCCTGCCTGTCCTGGCCTGAGCTGCCGAATCACAGCAGGGCCCCTCTGGAGCTCTCACCTCCCATTTCCAAATTCCGCGTTGGGGGTGGACATGGTCCAGCTGTGGGAGCACCCAGCTGGCCCTGGCACACCTAGGCCTGCTCTGACCCCTCCCCTGAGGTCAGAGGAGTACCATGGGCAACACAGGTCTCTTCTGTCCCCTTCTGAAGCACTTGGTCCCTGTTTTCTAGGGGGTTTTAGTGCCTGATGCCTGGGAAGCCTTCCTCCCAAGGGGCCGCAGAGATAGCTCTCCGCCATGTCTTCCTGAGGGGCGCCCTTCCCACAGAGAATACCGTTAACAGTCATGGTTCAATCCCACAGCCCTCCTGGCACCCCCCCTTCACCATGAAGTCCTCTGGACACTCGTCATTCTGGGAACACTGGGCCTCCGAGTTTGGTTATGCTTTGGTCCCAGGAGAACTCAGACTCAACACTCCGTATTGTCAAGTGTGAGCCTTGTAACCCTTTTAGAAGGTAGGCACTGGGATTCCCACTCTACAGATGGGGAAACTGAGGCTCTAGGAGGGGCTGTGAGGTGCTCGAGGGCACACTGGAACTGCGGTTCGGAGGGAGGTTTCTGGGATTCTTTGCCTGTCTACCGCATCTGCACAGCCTCTGGTTTCACTTACCTTTTCACCTTTCGGGCCTGGAAGTCCCTGGAGAAGGAAAGTGGAGAAAGAACAGGCCTGAGTGAGGGGCCTAGGCTCGCTCCCCTTCTGGCTTCCCTGTACCTCTGAGGGCAGAAGGGCCCGTGATGCTGAGCAGAACTTTGGGCGGCTGAGTGGAAAATTACACACGAGCTGTCAGCATCAGTGACAGCTGCCCTGGCTGGCCCAAGGAAGCTCCACACCTCGGTCCTCAGCATGAGGGATATGGGGGACTTGGGGGTGACCAGCAAGGGCCCACTGGCATCCTCACAGCAGAGAAAGGGGCGCATGCACTGGCCACTCCTCCCAGAGAGCACACATGGTCCCCCACTGCTCAGCTCCCGCCCTGTCGTTGTCAGTGGGAGACCACTGCCCCCAAGCCATCTTTCTGGAATCTGAGAAGCAGGCAGTAGAGAGATTCTCTCTCCAGAGGCATTCTCTTCTTTTTTCTTTCTTATTTCTTCAAAAAAAAAAAAAAAAAGAAAGCATTCTCTTCTTTAATGGTAGCAGCTCCTTGGAGTATGGGCTCCATCTGTCCATCCCTGTATGAGCCATTCCACCCATTCATCCACTATCCATCCAACCACCCACCAATCCATCCATCCATCCATCCATCCATCCATCCATCCACCCACCCACCCATCCACCCATTCATCCATTATCTATCCAACCACCCACCCATCCATCCATCCATCCATCCATCCATCCATCCATCCATCCATCTACCCATCCACTCACCAATCCATTCATCCATCCATCCATCCACCCACCCACCCACCCACCTACCCATCCACCCATTCATCCACTGTCCATCCTACCACCCACCAATCCATCCATCCATCTATCCAG
Organism: Piliocolobus tephrosceles; assembly: GCF_002776525.5. Classification (NCBI taxonomy): domain Eukaryota; kingdom Metazoa; phylum Chordata; class Mammalia; order Primates; family Cercopithecidae; genus Piliocolobus; species Piliocolobus tephrosceles. The sequence goes on along the minus strand of NC_045437.1, from coordinate 112,593,318 downwards.
TCATCATCCATCCATCCATGCATCTATCTATATATCTACCCACTCGCCCATCCATCCATCCACCTCAAATCACTTATTTAATTGTGCTCATGTCTCCCTGCTGTTTCTGCTGAGGATTGCCTGTGACCACAGGCTCCTGGCCCAGATGTTGAGAACTCAGCTTGATGCCCACCAGGGCAGTCTTGAGAATGTAGCGAGGACACTGTGCCTGTGTCTGCTGGGAGGGGCTCGCATGCTTTGAGGGCTGACTAGACCCCAGGGACTGTGCTGCCCACAGTTCTCCATAGGTCTGCAGCATCCCTAGGAGAGAGGGGTACATGTGCCCACTTGACAGACAAGAAGCCTCAGGCTTGGGAGGTGAGGAGTCCTCCCCTGGTCACCGTCAGCAGGTAGTGGAGCTAGATTTGAACTCAAGTCTTACACCCAAAAGGCTTCTCTCTCTGCTGAACCAAGTTCCAGTGGCTGCTTCCCTCCAGTGCCTGGTGGTCACTCCCAGCCCCACGGTGGCAGCCCCAGCCCAGGACACCCTGGAATTGCCCTGTCATCACTTACGGGCTTGCCATCCAAACCCAGGGGTCCCTGGAAAACGAGAGAGAGAGAACACAGGTTACAAACGGGGATGGCACTTCCTCCACGTCTTATGACCCAGGTGCATTATTCAGCGACAAGAAAACAAAGCCTATGGGAGCCCCAGGTCTGGGTTCAGTCCGTGCGGCCTGGGGCTTGAGGGAGGGGAAGGCATCTGTGTGTGGTCTGCTGCCCGGAATCCCTCCTCTGACAAGAGAGCCCAGTTCTTCTCTAAAGACCACCTCCCATCTCAACCCTTGGGGTCTGGGTGGGCTGCTGGGGTGGGCACGTGACCACATTCCCTCCGCCAGGGTGATGGGGTCAGCGATGAGCCTGGGATCCAAGGCGAGCCATGAGCATCCTGCCTGGGACTTAATGGTGGGGCTTTAGGGGAAAAGGGCTCTTTTCTTCTGATGGGGCTAAGCCTGGAGCTCCCAGGGACCACCACACGGCTTGAGAATAAGCCAACAGGGAGGAAAGCAGAGCTGAGAGACAGAGAAAAAGACAGGGTCGAGGGCCTGAAGCTGAAACTACCCCTGCACACACCAGTTTGAGAGCTAATCAATGCTTTTGTTTTGCCTTCATTAAGTCAGCTTGAATTGAGTTCCTGTCATTTGTAACTGGCAGTCTTGAAGGCTCTTTGAACTTCCCACATTGCTGCAGCCTTTGCAGACAAAATAAAGCCAGAGAAAAGCCAAATCACACCAGGGCGGGTCCAGACAGTGGGGGCACTCAGGGACCTCCAGGCCCCCTGCAGAGTCTGCAGAGGATCAGCTGCACAGCAGCCTGTGCCGGACACCCCTTCCCCTGTCCACCTACCACCCACTCAACAAAGCCTCGCCTAGCTCCCCTCTGTGTGGGAGTGGGGAGGAATCCAGCTGGCAGGGACTCTGGGACCAGGGATGCCTGGTCTCTGTCAGCCCCCTCTTCCTCCTCACCACGGTCCCCTAACCCCCACATACACTTCACTGTTGGCTGCAGCAATGATGCACACAGCTCCACACTTCTGAACCTTTGCACACACTGCCATCCTTCCCTTCTTTGTCCATCTTCAGCTCAGTTACCTCCTCTTCCAGGAAGGCTTCTAGGGTTTTCTCCTTCCCAGAGTCAGGCCATCTGTCCCTGTTCCCATCACATATATTCTGTCACATGTGACATGACCTATTGTTAATGTGGGGTCTACACAACTCTTCCTCTGTAGAGACAGGAAAAGGGTCTAATCCCTGTGCCTGTTATTGGATGGGGCCTGGCAGGCAGCATGTGCCCGGGAAAACGTGTGTGAAGTCAAACCAAGGAAGTACAGCAAGAATGATAATGCCGCAAATGCGTGCACTGCATAGTAGAAAGGGAAGGAGGAGAGGTGGAGGCTTTGTCAGCCCCTAGCTGGGAGGGCACATTGTGGGGACAGTAACGTTGGGGTATGTGGACTTAACAAGTGTGTGTGTGAGGGTGGGGGAGGGCACCGTAGGCAAAAGAGAGCAGCCTGGCCAAGGCAGGATGGGGGACCCTGTAGGCGGCGGAGGAGCAGAGGGGCTGTGCTGGTCTCAGCGCCTCTCGTCGGCCCCTGACCTGTGGCCCCTGCTCAGGTTGTCCCTGCCTCTCTGGACTTCCACTGGCTGAGGACGGACTCCCGGGCCCAGCATCAGGGTCCTCCGTGGCTAGGGCCAGCTTCAGCCATTTGGTCACTCTGTGCCCCTGTCCGTCCCCGAGATCTCTGGCTTCCTTTCCATCTTCATCTCTCGGCTCTCTGTTCGCTTTGCCTGGAGTACTTTCCCTGCGTCTCCACCTGGTAGTAGGCAGCTCATCCCCCGGGACAGCCTCCTGCTCTGGGAAGACTTTCCTGGTCTCTGGTTCTGGACACAGCTGGGAGCTGGCCCCGTGCCTGCCAGGTAGGAGGTAAGCTGCTGGCTTCCCCGGCTCAACCTCCAGACGGCCTCGTGTGGAGATGGCCCATCTGCCCATTCCCAGATGGTGTGGGAGGGGCTACTCCAGGTGGGGCTCGCGGCCAGGGCCTTGCTGGCAGTAGGAAACCAGGCAGTTCTTAAAAATTGGTGTCTAAGTGCTTCTGGCCACCAGTCTCATGGTCACTGAGGGTTTGGCCATCAGAGTGATGGCCTGGGGACAGTGGGGGTCCCAGGGGAGAGGGAGTGGGGGCATTCCAAAGTCTTGGGGGTTCAGGCCCTGGGGGCCCCAGGTCAGGGACTCAGGCCCCATCACAGGTGTAGTTCTAGTCCTTGCCATGAGCCTCCCAGGAGCTGCCCTAGCTGGACAGTGTCCTCTTGCCAGTTTCCAGCTGTCCTGATCGCGGGGTCCACACCCCCAGGCCTCTGCCCTCGGTAGTACACTAAATTGGGCCCTGCCCCTTGTCCCCCTATCCCCTGACCCAGGCCCTGCTGGGTGTCCTCAGAGTCACGTCCCACTACGCATCCCCACCCCGGACTTCTCCCCTGGGCCCGACCCCACACGCATGGCCGCCCGTCCTTCCTGGGTCTCTTCAAGGAGCTCTTCATGGCCCCCACTCAGTCTCAATCACACAGCAACCCGGTAAGGTAGGTGTCATCATCCTCCTCTTACAGAGAAGGAAACTGAGGCCCAGTGAGGGGAAGACCTTGCCTAGGGCCATGCAGCTGGAAAGGGTCTGGGCCCTGGGTCTCCATCCTGTCTGCACGGCAGGCCCCTGCCACGGTACCGTCTGGCCTCCCGGCCACTCTCTCCTGCTCTAGGCCTTGCATACCTCTGTTAAATCCTCCCTGCTCCCACGTCCCCTGGATGTGAAGCACGCACAACCACAGGGCTCTGCCTTTCTAGAAGTGCCCGTGGAAGGGAGCCCAGGCGGTTGTGCCTCAACCCCAGAGGGAGCATCTCAGTGCTGCCAGCTGTTTCTGGAAGTGTCCACCAACCCGACCTTATTATGGCTGCAGGCCTCCTGCCTCCTGAGCTGGACGCTGCCCTCTGCCAACCCAGGACTGTTTCTGGGGGTCACTGATGGTGCAGCCTTGGTCCCCAAGGCTTCTTTCTGATGTGTGAGAAGCCCCGTCTGTGACAGAAAACCAATTTTCACATCAAAGGCCCTGCCTGTATGTGTGATCACAGAGCCCTGGGAGTTCTTATGAGTGAGTTCAGTTTCTAGCTTCCCAATAGAGGCAGAGGGATGGGTGTTCGCAGTGCTCTTGGGAGCCCCCACGGCGGGCTGAAGGGAAGTCAATTCCAATTCCGGGAAGCTGAGCCAGTGCCTGCAGCGGCACCAAAGCTCCCTGTGTGAGAACTGACAGAGCAGACCGGGCTGGGCCAGCCCCTGGGACAGAGCCGACCCACAGCCAGGATGACACCTGGGCAACAAAGCCGTCCCCAGGCCCCCGAGCTCTCTGTGAGGGGCAGTGGCTGACCTTGGAGAAGCTGCTGGGTGGGTGCGGTCACTGAGGAAGGGACTCTGAGGTGGGCAGGGAAGGAACAGCCTGGCTTTGGAGTCAGATGCACTTGCCTGGCTTGGGGATGCGATTCTGACCTCCCCTCCTGTCCTGGGGAAGTTGGGCCTGCCCTCTGGGCCGGGGGACCCTGGGCTGTGAACCTCCAGGGGATGGACCCTGTCCGCAGTTACCCTACAGAATGCCATTCCCAAACTTGTGCCCCACAGCACACTGCCCTGCAGGCTTGCCTGGAGACAGGGATTCCACGGCTGAGTAAGTTTGAGAAACACTGGGTTACACTCTGCGGAACAGGTTTCTTCCCTGAAGGGCTGTCGGAGCCGTCATTTTACTTTGCAGGTCTTTAAAAGGACAGTGCTCCTTCCACCCCCGAAATGGGCTCAGTGGACTCAGCCTTAATGGACTCAGCGCCTGGCTGAGCCATAGCAAAGCAACTGAGGTGTGAGGCTGTGCAGACCATCCACAAACCAGGTGTTTCTACTGGTGGAGCGGGGGCCAAGCCCAGCTCTGGGTGCTCTAGAGAGGAGGACAAGCGCCTCAGGGAAGGGCCTGGACTGGTCTGAATGGAGCCATGGAACGCGTGGGGTGGGGGCATGGTCAGGCTGGACAAAGGCATGGCAGGGCAAGTGTCCAAGTATCCAAGCCCAAGGCAAGTCCTTCTGAGCAGAATGAGGGCTATTCTGAGCAGCTGGGCAGTCTGGAAGGGCAGAGCCCCAGACTGGGCGGGGGCATGCCTTGGGTGATGGTGGTGGTGGGGGTCTCTCCTATCCAGGCAGCCCTCCCCTGCCCCAGACAACAGGGCACCGGCCATCAGCTGCCCCGTTCCTCTCCCAGCATCTCCCACAGAAGGAGTGGGAAGGAAAGTAGCTTGGGGAGGTTTACCAGCAGCTCACAGAGCAAAGGCCAGGGCTCAGCCTTGCAGGGCCCGGTTCAAATCCCGAGCCTCAGGTTCCTCATCTATGGATGTCACCACACTGTGCCTGGAGATGCTCATGACCATCCAGCTCGCTCCCCCGCCTGATCAAAGCCCTTGAATCCACCAGAGGTTTTCAACGCCTTCTGCCCTCCCAGAAACCCCACAGCTGTTCACAAGCCTTGGTTCTGCTTTAAATCACTCTTTCCCCATGGAGATCAGCTGGGCTCCGGGATGTTTCTGGATGTGTGAGAAACAAACAAAGCTCTGGGCTGCACATGAGCAGGAGGCCAGGTGGCCAGCTGGCATGGGACCCCGGGTGGGCAGCCCTCCCCCAGCCCTGGTGCTGCCTCGGTCCCTTGCCTTGCTCAGGGACCGGAGTGTCCCCGAGCCTCGGTTTCCTCATTTGTGAAATGCAGGTCATGCCATTCTCCTCTCAAACAACAAGTTCAAGTCGGGTCCCAGGTCAGTGGCCTCTGTTTTCCAGACCAATGCAAGACACGAGGCCCCACAGGCAAGCTGACACTGGATTAGGGTTTGCCCTGGCCCTGGGGGGCAGTGCTGGGAGCGACCCGTGTGTCACCTTCCAAGAGGCCAGCAGCAGGACCCTGGACGGTGCCGCCGGCTCTGCCATCTGTGAAGTTGAGGCTTTGCTCTCTCCCTCCCTCAGCCTGTTGAGTATTTCCTAAGCCGGGTTCACAGAGCCATCTTTTGAGGCATATTAACAAGTGTTGAAACCATCCCTATAAACTTTATACAATTAATGAGGGAAGAAGGGAGGGGGAGGAACAAAAATAAACCAAGCTTGGCGGCCCACTCGGCATCATCATGAGATCGGCACGCTCCCGACCCCTTCCTCGGAACTGGTTTCCGGCTGCCTCAGAATCGCAGGTTCTCTTACAGGGTCATGGTTCCCCTGAACTGCTCTGTAGATGGCAATTTGAATGTGAAAAACTACCCCTTCCCTTTGAGATATTCTTTCAGAGCCTGCACACCAGTGAAACGACAAAGTCAGCCGGTCTGAAGGATCCCACGGGAGCTGATTCACCGAGGAGTGCAGTCTCCACATCCTGCTGATTTCAGCCCCCTGCCCTGGGGTCTCCTCCATCTCCTTGCTGGGTGCCCTGCAATCATTAAACCCTTTCTCTGCAGCAAACCCTGCTGTCTCACTATAATTGGTCTGGTGCTAGCGCAGTGGGCATTTGAACCTGGTGGTCCTACAACCGTGTGGCTGAAGAGGGGAGGTTTCCCGGTGAAGTACATTTGGGATGTGGAGGATAGTGGCTCCATCCCTGGAGTGTCTTGGAAAAGCCTGCGCTGAGCCTCTTGCTCTATGTCAGGGAAAGGTCCAGCGCTGGCCCTGTCCTCCTGACTCTGGCCCAGCCCTCCCCAAGGTCGGCTCCAACATCTGCTGAACTGAACCAAATCAATAAACTGGCTGCGTTTAGATGCAGACGGGAGTAAATGATCAAATCGGCCAGAGCTGGGTGCCTGTCTTGCTTTCTAGCTGTAATTAATGCTGACGGCTCCTGTCAGGGAATGGAGCCCTCAAAATGCACTAGGACGAGGCCCCTGGAAGAAGGGCTTACCAGGATTATCAGGCCAGGGCCTAGTAATTATGCTCCAGATGTTGACAATTCATCAAATTACAAGGCTGGTGGGGCCTGGGGTCCCAGCCTGGGAAGTGCACATTCCTGCGTGAAGGTTCCCTGAGCCGCCTCCCAGCTCTCATTAGAGCTGGCTGGTGGATGAGGGGTGGGTGGGCAGCCCCCCTCAGGGCGGGTCAGCACCATATGGTCCTGATTTCTCAGCCTAGGCTCTTTGTACACATATGAGCTGCAGCAAGACTGTCCGAGGCTTAGCAATTTCCCAAACTCAAATTCTTTGTGCTAGGGAAGGGGAGAAAGGACCCTCACAGTTAGGTTCAGCCCAGCTGTCGCTGGTGCCTTGAGGGTGGCACAATGTTCCTCCTGGAGCACTTCTTCCTGGGACCTAGGGCGTTTTGTAGAGTGGGCTCTGTAGTGACCTCTGCACCTCAAGTCAGCAAACTGTAGGAGCTTCAGCTGGGTGGGGTCCCAAGAGCTTGCACCAAGGTCAGAGACTTGCCCCTCAGGTGCTCCTTGGCCCTGCTGGGGCTGCCTCCCTCTGTGCCGCTCATCTGTGACGCGAGGGGCTGGAACTGGGCCATGTCTTTCCTGGTGCCAGGTTTTATTTGATCTGTGCAGTTAAAAGAACCCAGACTGGGTATAATGGCTCAGGCCTATAATCCCCGCACTTTGGAAGGTCAAGGTAGGAGAATCGCTTGGGTTCAGGAGTTTAAGACCAGCCTGGGCAACATAGTGAGACGCCATCTCTAAAAAAAAAAAAGAAAAAAAAAGTTGGGTGTGGTGGCACATGCCTGTAGTTCCAGCTACTCAGGAGGCTGAGGCAGGAGGATTGCTTAAACCCTGGAGGTTGAGGCTGCAGTGAGCTATGATGGCACGATTACACTCCAGCCTGGGTGACAGAGCAAGACTTTGTCTCAAACAAAAAAACAAAGAACCCCAAACCAAATGAATTAGTCACAACATTTAAAAATTGTAACGTTTTACATAAACGTCCAGAGTTTGGGCTTTTCTTGAAAAGCTGGGAGATCTCGTAGACCCTGGCCCACAGGCTCCAGCCTTCCCTGTGGTCTCACACCTAACCGGCTGCCCATGGCGAGGTGACTCGCCAGCTCTGCAGGGCATCTGATCTGTAACCCTTGGCCTAGAAAGTCTCCCAGGGCCCTCTCACCTCTACGATGCTGTGAGACTGGGAAACCTGCTGGCTTCTATTCTGGGGAGAGGGCCAGCTCGGTGATGCCCGAGTGTGCTGGAAGTAATTACATGTATGTCCATGTCACACATCATGGCTAGCAGAGGTGGTGTTTACAGCACTGTGCCTTTGAACCGATCCCAAAATACCTGCTGAAATGACATATTTGCCCGTGACTGGTGGGGAGAGACATGATTACCCTGTCAGGTATCAGAAAATACTGTTCCTCATCAGGGTGGCAGAGAGGAAAAAGCTTGGCTCCCACAGGGTGAGGGAGGATGGAGGATGGGACCGGCGGGCAGCGATGTGTCTGACTGAGCTGCCCGGGTCACCAGCTCAGGTACAGCGGGCTGTTCTGGTGGAAGGAAGTCTGGGGGAACACACCATCAACTCATTTTGGTGCCAGCTATGGATGGGGTGGAAATCTGGAGAAGGAGCAGCAGCTGACTGGAAGCATGACCGTCACAGAAGGGTGACCGCTACAGCATGGCCTAACTCTGTGAGGCGGTCTAGAGGGAGACAGCATGACTAGGACAGCTCGCAGCGCACACCAAGGCTGCAGTCACTCTGCCTCGCCTGTGGCCCCTGGACCACGCCCAGGCCGAGCTCTGCCCTCCTGCCCCACCCTTACCTGCCAGGGCCTCTCTCATGGGTGGTTTCCCAGCCTCCCTGAGAGCTGCCCCCTAGGCTATGGGGTGGGCCTTCCTTGGTTTCCACAGACAGTTGTCACCCACTGGTAAAGAACTGGTTGAAACCCTTAAAAATGCAAAGGTTTTTTATAGAATTTGGATTTCCAGCTTCTCTGGAAATGGTGGAAGACGTGGTAGTGGTGACTGCATGGGCGGAACTGCACCCTGATGGGGCAGGTGCCCCTGATCCAAGCCCTGCCGTTTTCTCCGCTCTCCTGCGCCCAACCAACCTCACCTATTTTTTCACTTGCCGGCCGCTGCAAGCGTCGGTGAGCCCATGAGCCTGCAATTCTAGCTCAGGTCCGTCTCTCCAGTCCTCCCACCCCCCCGGGCCAGCCTCTGCCAGCCTCCCTGCCTCCTGCCCCACACACCCATCCTTCCTGCACAGTGAAGGAGCAGGGCACATCCTGATGACGATGTCCTGCCCCGTAGACCTTGGAGTGAGCTGCTGAATTTCCCCGGAGCCCGTTTCCTCCTCTGGAAACGGAGTGTGCTGTGGATGGAATGGCTCCCTGGATCTGGGCCCGTGGCGGGCAGCAGAGGGAGGGCGGGTTGATGAGAGCAGCTGCGATGTGCCGGGCCAGCCCTGGGGCAAATGAAGCCAGGCGACAGAGTGGAGCTGAAGCGATGTGGGCCCTTCCCTCCCTATGTAGATGTCACTGGTCCTGACCACAGGCCGGCCAGGCAGGAGCCTCATCATCCCGATTTCACAGATGAAGATCTGGAGCTTGGAGAGGCCAGGATTCCAGCCCAAAGCTTTGCTCGAGCCCTGTGCCCTTCCTGCTGACTGCCCCTCCTCTGGCTGCTGTAGCACCTGGCACACCCTCACCCACTGCCCTCAGGGCAAAGCTGTACCCCCGGCCCGGCATTGAAGAGCAACCTCTTCCTTCCAAGCGGCTCCTTCCAGATTCACATGTCACCTCCTCTGAATAGCCTTCCTCAGCTCCCACCCCCTCCAGTTTCTCACTTATGGACTCATTGCTCTGTCTTCTGCCACCTCTCCTCCCACAGTAACCAGCCACAAGGCTCCAGTGCCCACCACAGATGCTCTTTCTGACCGGTGGATGTGCAGCCTTGGCTTGCACACCCCCCGTGGTGTGGAACTCACCGCTCCTGGGGCAGACTGATGGGTTTGCAAAGATGTTGTTTAAGCCTGGTCCTCCTCAGGCTAGACCCTCCACCTTGCAGCGCCTGGCTCAACTGTGCCCAAGACCTCCATATGGCTGGGAAGATGAGGCCTCAGGCTCCAGCCCGGGGAGGGCTCTCAGCTTGGCTGGGTAGGGCTGTAGGCCCCTTTTCCAGTCACCCAGAGTGGAACCCCAGAGTGGACAAGAGATGGCCAATTCCTCAAGGCTGGGTGCTCCAGGGCCATGGGCTTCTCACCTCCCCCTGCACCCCTACCATCCCGGCCCATCTTGGGTGCACCCTCTCTCTGGATGTTCCCCCCGAAACTCCCCACCTATCAGCATCCTCTTCACCTTCTGACTTCGACTCACACCTCCCTTCCTCAAGACGGTGCCCCTGACCCCCAGGTCTGGGTTACAGGAGGCCACGAGGCATAGTGAAGCTGGAATTTGTGGGAGATTTTTGTTCTCTCTCCCACTCAACCACAGGCTTCAAGTGGGGAGGGACCCCTGGATGCGTTTCCTGCTACTGTATCCCAAATGCCGAAGTGCCTCGTACAGAATGAGAACGCAGTAAATGCCTGCTGAATGGATCAACGGCGAAGGAAACGATAGAATGACCATCCATCCTGCAGGCTCTGGTGCCCGGCCGGGAACGCTAGAGGGCGCTCTTGACCTGCCGAAGGCTGCCTCCAGCCCGGGGGGACTCCTGCGCTGGACTCCTGCCCTCGGGCCACAGCCTGGGAGATCAGCCAGGACGCTGCCATTGAGGACTCAGGCCCAAAAGGGGTGCCTTCAGCCTCACAGGCCCCCCTGGCTGGAGTCGGTTACAGGGCAGCCGGAATGGTCCCTGAACCCAGTCTGTGTGCCCAACTCTGAAGCTCTCCTGGGGTCATCTCCTTGGCTCCCGCCACAGTTGAAGGGGCTGAGGCTGGGTGGGCTAGGGAGGTGCCTGAGGACACACGGACTATAGACCCCTGGGCCCATTCTGTCTCCACTGCATGGGCTGGACATGGTGCCAGCCCTGGTCCTAGGCAGGGCAGCTTCGTATCCAAATCACTGCTTTGTCTTTAGTCTGTTTGCTTCGAAGACCTGGGCTTGGCTCAGTGACCTTGCGCAGGTCTGTGAACATGTTCTTCCCTGCGATGGGGCGAGGATGCTGTGGGGCTGGTCTGTTGCCTGGGGAAGCGGGAGTGGGTTCCAGCCAGTGACCACACTGCAAACATACCACAGACAAACCAGCAAAGCATAGGACCAATCCCCTCTGCTGGGCCCCCTACACTACTGTCCCTGCTAAGTCACCTCCCAGAGCTAGGTGTGGACAGGAGGTACCTGGGCTGCTGCCAGGAGGATGCAAAAAACTGCAGCAGATACAGGAGGCATCTGGGAGCCAAGGGCGGAGCAGCAGCTCAGGCCCCGCTGACCTGGGGTGGCTGCCTCACATAGGACACTCATGGGGACACTGGGGACAGAGTGCTGGACCAAGACAAGGGGCTGGACTCAAGAGACACCTGCCCTGTGCTGGCTCAGGGCCCTGGGGAGAACGGCCAGCACGGTGGCCATGGTTGCATCTCCCTGAGGTTCCAGTCTGGGTGCCATTATCGGGGACTCCGGAGTCTGCTTTTATCCCGTCCCAGCTCCACTAGAATCTGGGTGCTGCGGGGCAGCACTGCAGGGGTCAGACGAAAATGAGATGGGGGATGTTGAAATCTAAAAACAGATGAATCTGGGATATTTCAGATAAATCGTTTTAACTGATAACATTTTTACAATCAAACCTGTTTTTGAACTACAAGAGAGCAAGAGAGCATGTGAACGTGTGGTGCTCTGTGGGACTTTTTTGTTCACTTAATTAATTCCAAACTGTCCATCTGAGTTCTTCATTTCAAAATTGGTCCCAGGCCGAGGCCCCGTCTCACAGACCACATTTCAGCCCAGAGCTCTCAGTCCTCTGTGGCCTCCGCTGTCACTGCTCCCAGTACTGAGGCCGGAGATGAAGTGCAGCTACTGCTCCCTCGACTCCAGAGGGGCTTAGGCACGGCGCTCTGGGGCCCAGGAGGTGCAGTGTGTGTAGTTCCTGACCTGCTCAGAGCTGACCTGCAGCACCTGCCAGCCCTCGTTTCTCAGTCATTCAGGCTTCACTAGCATTAGTGCAACCTTTCCTCCAGTTTCTGCCCTGTAGGCAGGGAGGCCTTTTCTACTTTTTAATAATTAATTGATTGATTTAAAATTTTATTTTTTAAAACATATAGGGTTTTGGCCAGGATCGGCAGCTCATGCCTGTAATCCTAGCACTTTGGGAGGCCGAGGTGGTCAGATTGCCTGAGCTCAGGAGTTTGAGACCAGCCTGTGCAACATGGCAAAACCCCGTCTCTATTAAAAACACAAAAAATTAGCCAGGAGTGGTGGCGCGTGCCTGTCATCCCAGCTACTTGGGAGGCTGAGGCACAAGAATCACTTGAACCCAGGAGGTGAAGGTTGCAGTGAGCCAAGATCATGCCACTGCACTCCAGCCTGGGCGACAGAGGATGACACTCTCTCCAAAAAAAAAAAAAAAAAAGAGATGGGGTTTGGCCATATTGCCCAGGCTGAGCATGCCCTGCTCTGTTCAGCTGCTCCTCTGCAGAGACACCCTGGACAGGGAGACAGAGCTGGGTATTTCATCACCAGGGGAAGATTTAGAAATTCTTCCTCTTTTTTTTTTTTTTTTTTTTTT